>NW_017100231.1:1552625-1559465 GCF_001263275.1 Habropoda laboriosa | reverse complement strand
ACACTTCGATACTTTCTACTCCGCCAATATCTCATGCGAGCCGAACAGCGAAAGGGTTAATGCGAGCTGACGCGTGCTCCTGAAAAACGCGTCACGCTTCGAGCACGTATATCTAGCCGAGTTCACCTTCCAATAAGAATTGCACGCGATATCCATAGACCCCCTTCTCGCGGCTGAATACGTCGAACGCGCGCGTATCGATACGGTCGCGCGTTGAACTTTAAAGCCGGCCAACAGAATGGAATCGTTCGAGCGTGCTGTAAAATATTCTCGCCGGCTAATAACGCGCTAGATACGATCGTCTGGTTTACACTCGCGCCGGAGTAACGGTCCTCGTATCCGTCGAATAAACCTCGAACGCTTCCGATATTTCGTTCTTTATACACGCCGGACTTGACGGTGTCGTAAAAACTTGATCGAATTTGCATCGTCCAAGGCAAAGAGGCTCGTAATCAGCGTTCGAATGACTATTTCCGGTCTGTTGTTAGCCAGACATGAACTGCTTTCGAGTTGTGCTGGACGCATATGCTTGTTGTTAATTTAATAGACTCGTATTTTATGGTAAAAACGTTTCGTCCAAGTAGAAATCTGAAAGAATTTCTTTGGCCAATTGTAGAAGCTATGTTATATTAGGTCCAGAAATTAATTCTGTGCCTTTTTTCGCAAAATTTTCACTCGTTTATCGACTCAAATTCGGAATAATTAATTCGGTGCCTTTTTTCGCAAAATTTTCACTCGTTTATCGACTCAAATTCGGAATAATTAATTCGGTGCCTTTTTTCGCAAAATTTTCACTCGTTTATCGACTCAAATTCGGAATAATTAATTCGGTGCCTTTTTTCGCAAAATTTTCACTCGTTTATCGACTCAAATTCGGAATAATTAATTCGGTGCCATTTTTTGCAAAATTTTCACTCGTTTTCAGAGAGGGAATTCGTCAATTATTTGATAAGAGAAAAGCTCATCTAAGATTGTGGAGACTATTTCGAGCCTTTTTTCGCAAAATCTTCACTCGTTTATCGACTCAAATTCGGAATATATTTTCAGAGAGAGAAAATTCGTCAGTTATCCATTAAATGAGAAAAGTTCGTCAAAGCTAATGGAGATTATTGCGAACCCTAAAATTACGTTTCCTTGGTTTTGAAATAAACATCGAAGTTTGTGAAAAAGGGAACCGAATGAAATATCGTTAAATAGTAATAAAACGTCAAACACGTTGAAACGGAGTACAAAAATTTCGCCAGAATGTAAAAGTTGAAGGAAGTAATCGGTCAGAGACGAGGAATTAAAGGAGTTGCTACTTCGAACATAGGAATCACAGGGCAAAGAGTAATTACAGTCAAAGGGGTAACGAGTAAAGGGGTTGAAAAAGTAAGAATTAAAGAGTGAATAAGAATTAACGCTTAAAGGTGGAATAATACAGCTCGGTGTCTTTTGTAAATGGGGCTTAAATTAGACTTCATTATTTTTCTTGTATTATAAAGGGATTCCAGTGTGCTCCAACTCTGCCTGCTCTTTGTTCTCGCACCTCCCATTCTCCACACTTCTGATCTTGCTAAATGAACGGCTTTAATTTTTCGTTAATGCTGGAAATTTCTGCCTACAACACCGTGTCACTATAAAAGGGGGATTATTAAATAGCAGCATCGCTGTGTTTCTAACGAAGCCAAGAATAGAGGACTGACGAAACGTTGAAACTCTCGTTCGAACGAGCGCCACTCGCATTTATTGTTCTTCTCGCTCGTAAATTCCGCAGTTTTTAGTTGAAAAAGCAAGCTGCTGTTTCACGAGTATGATAATTTTATACGAATTGCACGAAAAAATTATACACATCTTCTGTAAGCAATAAAGTAGCGTCGATTCTCGTTACATTTTTTCCCTGCAAATTAATTTTCGAGTTAAACGTAATTTAGTCCAAATTCGTGGAATTTTCTAAGCACTCCAGTGCACTTGACATAAAAGTATTTCACCATTTTGTAGTATGCGTAGAATAAAAGTTAAGTGTTAAGGTGTAAACGAGCAAACCAAATTGGACAATGAAAAGGTTTACCAGGGACAGTGTCGAAAATAAAAATTCTAAGCTTAATATAAATTTCGAGAACTGTTTCACAAAGTTTCCCTTGATTCCTAATTTTTTACTTTTTCACTCCGACCTTCATTCGTTACTCTTCTCGTCAAAATTAATTCCCTTGGACAATTAAGCGAAAAGTAATTTTCCTAATTTTTTATTTTTTCACTCCGATCTTCATTCGTCACTCTTCTTTTCAAAATTAATTCCATTAAAAAATTAAGCGAAGAGTAATTTTCCAATAATGTTTGTTCTCATCACTTACAAAAACACGAATGCTCAAAAAGCAATTCAAATTCTCTAAAAGTATGGCTACACATGTGATCAACCCTCGTTCCACTCTCGATCTCATTCGATGAAAAAGAAAAAAAGGAAGAGATTTATAGAAATTGCGAGCATTTATATCGCCGAGTCTGTTTGCCTGGGACACACGAGGCGGTAAATCGCGCGGCGAGAGGAGGAGGAATCGGGGCGGAAATTAGTCGGCGCTCTTTCTTCAGAGACAGCGGGGACACGAACAGATACTTGAGTCTGGCCGCGAGTGAAACAGGGACGGAAGTGAGGTGAAAAGAAGAAGACGCTTGCCGGATGAAGTTCTTGGAGCCGTTAAACGAACTTGGGACCGGCCGTATTTTTTCTCTCGACCGCTTTTTCTCCTTTTGCAACCGGCTACTGGCTGGCTGCTAGCCCTCGTGCACAACCAGACCGGGATTCATTGTCGCCGCCGCCGCGCCGTAGAAACAGGAAGAAGAGTGGTGGACGGGTGAAAAGCGACGAGCAAAGCCGACACTTTATTTAACACAGGATCGTGGACACGCTCGAAAATCGGCTGATATACTCCTGCCCATTTTTTTCCTATAGATTTTCTCTCCTTTTTTATTATATTAGGTTTGTCGTTAATTGTTAGTCTGTGTGACACTCACGCGCACCGCGGTCGCCGGGTCAATTTTGACCCAGAGTAACGGTACTCTTATAAATATCTGTTCCATTTTTTTCCTATAGATTTTCTCTCCTTTTTTATTATATTAGGTTTGTCGTTAATTGTTAGTCTGTGTGACACTCACGCGCACCGCGGTCGCCGGGTCAATTTTGACCCAGAGTAACGGTACTCTTATAAATATCTGTTCCATTTTTTTCCTATAGATTTTCTCTCCTTTTTTATTATATTAGGTTTGTCGTTAATTGTTAGTCTGTGTGACACTCACGCGCACCGCGGTCGCCGGGTCAATTTTGACCCAGAGTAACGGTACTCTTATAAATATCTGTTCCATTTTTTTCCTATAGATTTTCTCTCCTTTTTTATTATATTAGGTTTGTCGTTAATTGTTAGTCTGTGTGACACTCACGCGCACCGCGGTCGCCGGGTCAATTTTGACCCAGAGTAACGGTACTCTTATAAATATCTGTTCCATTTTTTTCCTATAGATTTTCTCTCCTTTTTTATTATATTAGGTTTGTCGTTAATTTTTAGTCTGTGTAACACTCACGCGCACCGCGGTCGCCGGGTCAATTTTGACCCAGAGTAACGGTACTCTTATAAATATCTGTTCCATTTTTTTCCTATAGATTTTCTCTCCTTTTTTATTATATTAGGTTTGTCGTTAATTGTTAGTCTGTGTGACACTCACGCGCACCGCGGTCGCCGGGTCAATTTTGACCCAGAGTAACGGTACTCTTATAAATATTGTCAGAAGAAAATCTTCAGCTGTATTTTTCATATATGAGACGTAAATAATTTTTCGTGTACTGTTCATTCACACCTCTATCACTTCAGTTCAAGTATTCTTTATTCCCACTCTTATAAATATTATCAAAAGAAAATCTCAGTTCTGCTTCTATTTTTCATGGGTTTTTCATTCACACCTCTATCGCTCCAGCTAATGTATTCTTTATTCACGCAGCTGTCCCTCCAGGCTAAAAATTCCCACGAAAAATCCCGTCACAGTCTATCTCTCTGGGCCAAACTCTCGCTAAAATATTTACAACAGTAATCTTTTATTCCCACAATACACCCGTTTAGAATTTTATTCCGATCTCTCGAAAGATTGCCAACCGTAGATCAATCGTCTTCATTCTATCTTCTATCTTTTCACCATTTCCTCCTACAAACTTCCTCTCTTTCTCCGCTATATCAGGCTTGTCGTTAATTATTGCTCTCGCGTTTCCCTGTCAGAAAGTTTCCTACCCTCTGAGACACTTGATCGACACGATCGATTCGAGCACTCTCGTAAATTCGCGAAAGGAGAAACATCTTTAGAATAGCGTTTCACGAAGTGATAAGATTGGATGCGACGATAGATCGTCGGCAAATTGGAGGAAGTCTCGCGAAACGTGGCATGTTCCGTGTTCGACTCGCGGAAATAGATCGCGAGTCGTTGCACGCGTTCGTGTTCGATCGAGCAAAGACGCTCGGAGAGAAGATAGTGGTGCCGGGATTCTCTGGCAGCAGACTCACCGACAACTGTTTAGCCATGAAGAAAATTACATGTTTCCGCGGCGACGAACTCGCGTTTCACGAAACGTTGCGATAGAACGATCTGATTTTCCTTTCGGAAAAGAACACACGGGAGTCTAGCATTATGTACCCCTATACGCGAATCGTACACGAAACTCGAGGTAGGATATTTTCATTTTTTAAACGAAGAAACATGTATCGCTACTTTAAGTCGAGGGGGTTAAAGATCAGATAACCGTAAACGCGCGGCCCACGTGTTGCTCTTTACATGGAAATGTTATACGCGAACGATTTCCGTTCGTTTCCGCCGAATGCTGAAATTGATCCGCTAGATCTCCGTACGGTGGAATATGCCGGCTGATGAATTCACGGTTTGCCATTTGCGAAATATCGCTTCAGGCTTGAATTCGGAATTTATCGATGGAATCAATGGAACTGGTTCCGTTCAACTAATTCGTGTACGATTGTCTAAAGTGATTGTACCAGTTTTGTACAATTTTTATCGAATTTTTGTTACAGTAAGAGTGCAATAAATTTCGTCTCTATCATTTGCGAAAATCGCTCTCTTTTTAAGACACGTTTAAATGCCAATGTCATCTTTTAAGACAAATTTAAATTACAAATTGAACTAATTGACGCACAAATAGTGTGAAGTGCTTTTGTTACTCATATACATTTTTTTATTGAATGTAACGAAAGTACTTTTTTGTTACACTAAGTTTGTTTCTATTATTAGCAAAAATCACTCTTTGCACAAAATATAAATTTCTAAGAAACGTGGCACAATTAGCCCCTTAACCTATGATTTCTTTTCCGACTGTGCATCTAAGCGTCAGCCATTTAAAAATTTTAGTACTGTCCCGGGTAATAAAAGTTAATCTGTTGCAGGTTAATTAAATTTTGTAATTCTCAGTCTTCGGAATTCAAACGAAAGTTAGGATTACGATGAATTTTTCTTACCGATATAACTACTTTTCTCGCATCTTCGCCAGAATCTCTGCCACGAGTCTGACACGTTCTTATAGGTTAAAGGGTTAATCAAATTATTCGATATATCGCAGTGCAAAGTTCTTTTGCTAATCATATACACTTTTTATTAAACGTGAAGCAAGCAATTTTTTGTTCCATTAAATTTATTTCTATGCAAAATATAAATTTCTAAGAAACGTGGTGCAATTAATCAAACTAATTAATACCCCATAGTGCAAAGTTTTTTTGTCAATCGTGTACATATTTTCTTGAACGCGAAGAGGGTAATTTCTTGTTCCACAAAATTCACTTCTCTATTACTGAAAATCGTTCTCGGTGCAAACTATAAATTTCAAAGAAACACGACACTCGATATGTTAGGTTTCATTCAGCAAAGGTTTATGCCACGATCGCACCTACAGGCTGTTTTTGAGATTAGGATTTAATTTACTATTTTATGCTTTAACGTCCATCCTAGCGAAGGCCGGTAGAATCACTTAATTAGAGTTTTTTGCCGCTTGTGCCTTTCGCGCTCAATAGCTTAAGCTATTAACCACGGGTTTTCCGAAGGGTACAATTGTCTGTAACGGTCCGCTGGCCGATGAGTCGCCCGGAGGAATTTCCCGAATTATTATAAACATTTGGTTACCCCTTGGGATCTTCTCCCACTCCACCAGGGTAAAGCGCGCTAAGGGCGCACTGGAAGGAGTTGGCGAGAAAATTAGGCACGTTGATTGGCGATGAATACTAGAAAATATTCACCAATCAGCGTATTTTTCAAGAACCACCGCTCTCGAGGGCGAAGACGAGCTCTCGAGAAGTGAGAATCATTACAACCATCAGAGCAAAAACATGTATCAGTCAAACTAGTCACTTAGTTTTTACATACAATAAAAATTACACAAAGTTAGAAAGGCAACACGCATTTGTTCATTTTTAATCAGTCGGCTCAGTGCGACAGCACACACGGGCTACATTAATACAAATCAAACACGATAAATATTCATACCAATCTCAGCTCCTAATTGAATTATCAACATCGCTCCAAAAAAAAACAAGAAAAGGAAAAAGAGAAGCCTCTTCGTTTGGAAGAGAAAAGAACACCACCAGGCCCGATCGCTCAATCGAGAAACTTCCATCAGAAAAAAAACAACAAGTTATTTTCGCACCTCGTTCACCGTCGAGAGCGAAACCATTCAACGCTCTCCCCACTCTCCTGCACAACAGCTCCTTGCATAACCCGCCATTCACGGGTTCACAATTACGAGAGCACGCCGCTTTCGTCCTAGCAGCACTTCGCGTACTACAACTAATAAAACGGTCGGCGCAAACGCGACAATTAGCCAGG
>NW_017100231.1:1507577-1552601 GCF_001263275.1 Habropoda laboriosa | reverse complement strand
GTTGCAACAAAACCGTTTTGAAAAAGAGAGAAAAAAGGATTGGAAAACGAGGAACAGAGGATGCGGAACAACAATGAGAATCTTCGGAGGGAGAACCGTGTGGCGCACGCGTCTTCGACAGCTGACGGATTAAAGAGCACGGGAGTAGCTGAGCGCGCGTGGTGAACGAAGAGCCGAGGGGAGTAACCGAGGAACTCATTGAACAAACGGCGCGCCGGTGTGAATGACCTTGCCCGCTTATTGCTCTCGCCCAGTCCAACGGGTTGACAGCGGATATGCAAATCCCGCTCATAGCCTGTCAGAGCCTGTCCTTCCGTCCCGCTTCCTCTCCTCCGCCCCGTCTCTTTTTCTTGCGACCGGCCAGACGCGAGGAACCCGTTCCACGGAACCGGGACTCGCACAATGCCCCGAGAAACCGAATCGTATTCTAGCTACGTTTATCTCTGCAAGCCATCTGTGTTACGGTTTCGACGGAGGATTGAGAAAAGGGAAGGTTTCGAGGGTGGTTTTAGGGAGCAGGAAGTTGTGCACGGTTTGGAATTTTTGGTGCGATTGTTTGGTGTACGAAGGATGAGGATTTTGTGGGAGGTTTTGTGTGTGAGAAGTGTTCTTGCGAGGGGTTTTTGGGGAATCGTTGGTGGTAGAGGATTTGTGTTGTAAATCAGTCGGTAAAGGCGAAGCCCTGCCCGCAATCGGTTGGCAACAGGACCAACGCCGCCTAGCACGGTTCAGTTTGTTATGATGTGCTCGTGGTAGTTGCAACCAACTTTCGAACTTTGTCGAGTTTAGCACGTGGTGTGCAGACTAAATCTAATAGGTTCGTCTTCAAAGGACCACCTCCGTGATTAGGATAAAACAACTATTGCTAATGGTCTAAACTTCTAAAAGGAGCGACTCGTGGCGTGATCAGATGACTTCTGGTGTTCCCTTCCGCGAAAGGTCCCACGACACCTCCGTGCGAGGACGCATCGCGGGGGTGAGGCCCTCGGATAGGTTGAATACATTTTTCGATAGTGGTGGGGAAAAACTATTGGTTAAAATCATAGGTGTCGTGACCATATGAATGCAAAAATGTACAAGTGAAAAAAGGGGCGAAGATTCTAAGTAGAAAACGAGACAATACAAGGTAAAACAAATTCTTAGACTGAAAGAGCGCGATTGCCGTGGCGTCATAAAATTACCGCTGCTACGAAACGAGCGAAGACGAAAACTATATACAATAGAACTACATGCTAAGAAATCTAAGGGTCGGGCGGCTGACATACCTATCGAGGATTAAACACAGTTCTTTTTCAATGTATTTCGATGTAACGTAATCTCTATCAAGAATATATATTAATCCTATTATATCTTTACGTTTCAATTTCCAACGATATCTTGCACCACAAAATAACAATTAGTGATTCCGTTATTTGTATCTTGTGATAGAGAGTTTGTTTGGTGTTAGGCCTTTGGGACTTTCCCAGGGAAAAAGGGGCTACTTAAGGGAGTCCCGAAAAAGGCACATGCATCGTGTCGCCTATACATTAAAAACAGTTTAAGCGTTATCTGATCAATTTATTCTGTTAAGCAACCTTAGTGTAATAATTATTTTTACACCACGTCACTCCCAAATAGTCTCAAATATTTTCACTCATAAACAAAATAATTCCCAATCCGGTCAATTTCTTCTCCCGCAATACCTACGTATGAACAAGTTCTCACCGAACGCGACAAAATACACCATTGCAGGAAAGTCACTCCTCGGTGTACATACTCGTCGCATTCCATTATTCCTTTCGCGGACGCGAAATCGAAAGCGAGCAGCAGCGCGGAGGCTCGCGAATATATCGTCGCGGGGCGCGTTCGAGAGAACTTGCCTGCTGGCGTGGCTCTCACACGCACTCACGCACGCTTTAACGGGCCGGACCTACGCAGGCGCGTTTTCATTCACGCGCGTCGCTCCTCGTGAATGGCACGAGAGAAACCGTGGGCGGACGTCCGTAGTGTAAAAGCGTGTGCACACAGGCCGGGGCTCTCTCGCAGCCTCGCTCTGCGGCCGGCTTCTTTTCCATGAATGAATTTACACGCCGCGTGTATACGCCGGTTCTTCTTCCTCCGCCTGTTCGTTCCTCGACCCTCGTCGTCGTTGTTGCTCGTTTCACTTTTATCTCGACGGCGAGCCGCGCTCTGTTCCGCACTTCCCTCGCTTTCTTCCGCTCTTTCTCTCTTTCACGCCTCTTTCACGTCTGTCCCTCTGTGTGCAGTCGCGTGATCCTTCTTTGCTTAAACGGAAGAATTCGGTCATGTTTGCGGAGAAAGTTCGTGATGTAAGAGATGTTTTGTCTGGCAGATTGTGTCAAAGTGGAATTAACGGATAGAGTTTGGCGGATCTGATTGGTGGGATGGTTAGGTACGATCGTGTATTTCGTCTTGAGGGCAGATCTTATGAAACAGTTGGATTTTGAAGAATTTGTAGGTGTATTTGATGGGATGTATAGTCGGTGGAAGCGATACAGTGAAGTCTCGTGGGATGTTTTTTCAGTAGGTGGGTCTTATCTCTTAAGAGAGGGTAAAAATCGTGGAAGGTGGAAAGGGTGAGGGTGTTTTTTCTGGTAACTGAAGGTACGCTATTGAACGACGAACAATAGATCGCGCGGGTAAGACTTGCAGTCGTTGACGTTTCGATGGTGTACATTATGGCGTAGAAAAAAAAAGGGGAATGTTTCTCGAGAGGCTCTTCGGTTGCCTTGATGTGTGAGCTCTCGACTAGGACTAATGAACTAAGTTTTCTTGAAGTTTAATTGAAAAAGTAGCCTATTGTTCACGTTTCAACAGAGTCATAAATCGAAGCATTAAACAGCCATGATTCCACGTTACAAGATCTGGAGTGTGAAATGTACAGTCGGTGGAACCGATACAGTGAAGTCATAAATCGAAGCATTAAACAGCAACGATTCCACGTTACCAGATTTGGAGCGTGAAATGTACAGTCGGTGGTGGAATCGACATAGGTTTAAAATTAAAACGTTAAGCATCATGATCGTAAAATGTACAGTCGGTGGAATCGACATAGCGAGGTCGTGAATTAATCCGTGGGTCATTTGTGTATCGAAAGAAATACCATAATTAACGAAGCATGTTTGAGGTCTCTAAGAAGAGAATCACCCTATTCTACATTCACGCCATACAAAATCATCGTATTACACAGCAAAAATGGCGAATAAACCACAGCATAGCTGAATTGACATTTCGACCTTTACATTGAAATACACCGCGATTTGTTCGAGCAACGGAGAGATTCCGATTGGATCCTTGCTCTCGCGGGTATGTCGCGTGCGTTTTCACGATCGTCGTGAAACTTGCCGCCGATTTATGGCGCTTTATGGAAAATCCGCGGTACAGCGGAAGGAGTGGCTGTTGTTCGCCACGTCCGTAAACAATCCGCCTATGATGTATCTATCGCGGAAGTTTCGATGGAAACGCTGTTGAAACTTCTATCCAATTTCGTCCACAGTTGCTTCGCCACCGTGTATCCATTTATGCATTGCGTCGATGCTCGACCCCCGGCAGTCTCCACCGTCATACGGGGTGTCATCGATCATTTGTTCAGCGCGGGTTAACTTGTCGAGACTTTAATGGAAGGAACGACTGGCGTAACCCACGGGGAATAAGAACCGAGTGAATAGACACGACGTCAGTGGAAGCTGTCTAAAAGTTGTATACTCCGGGCTTTACTTAGATTTCTCGTTATCCTCGGACTCGCTGATTTTGAGTTACTACACTTGTACGATACTTCGTTTCTTGGAAATTCTGACGCACTTGGTACTGATTTTTTATTTGACATTGAAGAGAATTTCGTTGTCTTTCTTCTCTATTCTATGCATCGCTTTTTGCAACTTTCAAAGCCTTTCAATACAGGAATAATCTTCGTTTCATAGAAGTTCTGACGATCTTCCGAGGCACTTACTGAGTTTTTTTATTTGTAATTGAAGAGAATTGGGTTGTCTTTCTTCTCCATTCTATGCATCGCTTTTTGCAACTTTCAGAGCCTTCCAATACTAGAATAATCTTTGTTTCATAGAAATTCTGACGACCTTCTGAGGCACTTACTGATTCTTTTATTTATAATTGAAGAGTGTAGCTTCCCGTGGACCGCAGTTCTTTCGAAGAATTTCGCGAGGTCGTAAATCCCGCTTACACTCTAGGTGAGGGTACAGGTTTGCTGCCCAATTGAGAAATTGATCTCTTTGGGTGGTTCCAATTAAGATGAGAGAATTTAAAGAATTTTATTGTCCCGACTGAATTTACAACTGTTGATGAGAAATATGGTATGATCGAACGATGACTTTGTATTGTACTGTGTTTGGCTGGGTTGGGTGTCGCTGCGAGAGCGAGTCAGAGAATGAACCGTGGAGTCGTCGCCCTGACGGAAAAGAGCATCGGTTATGGAGAGGAGAGGTTTTGTCGATGCGTTCGCTCGAGGAGGTTTATTGCGGGCCGATGTGAGTTTGGTACCCCGGTCTGAATTTGACTAATGAATTTTATGATGATAATCCGCCAGGCAGGGGTTTCCTCGCGTGCATGGCGACGCAACAAAGAGAATTGCATTATCTTTTACCTCTATTCTATGCACCACTTTTTACAACTTTCAAAGCCTTCCAGCACAAGAATTGTCATTACCTGTCGTTATTTTTTCCAGCTTCTAAATCCTTCCAACGCAAGAATAATCCAAAAAAGCAGGAATCCAATAGGCAAGCTAATTCCAGCGGGCAAATTGCAACGAAAATGAAAAATTCCCCAACTTCACCCGAATTACCCTTCGCAAATCAACACCACCCCTGTCCCCGGAATCGACAACAGGCAGATTAACCCCGATCCAGTCGCGTCCTCTAATTTCAATCAAAGTTCAAGCACCGCTCCTATCCCTCTCTGTCTCTCTGCATCGGTACGTGTCGAAACTCAGCAACGAGGTAGAACCCGGTGCTGCCACTTTCGCCCTCTTACATCCTCATTTCGCACGCATTCAACGACCTTCTCTTCACCCCGTCGTTTCCGCGAAGGAGATCCGGATGATCCGATCCCCGTAGGGAGGACTCCCTTTTCGTTCGAGGGGTTGGCTTATCGACTTTACGTAACGTCCCCCGTCGTCGACCAGTAATGACGAACTGCTCCATCGAGGGATACTTTACCCGGAAGATCAACGCTTCCCTTACATCATAGCGAAAAGGGTGGGTAATGTCGCCTTCGTAGGCGTCTAGGGAGAAGCTGTCTCGCCGGCGAAAGCCTGTCTACACGGTCGCTGTTTTCAAGTTAAAGAGGGCCCCGGCGTCGTCGTTTCACAATGTCCTGCTTGCGCTGGCAAACCAGCCATGTAATGAAACCTCACGGGACAGAGCAGCGGGACAGAGTTGACCGGGCAACCTGGCCGTTTCGAATTAGAGTCGGCGAGTGGCGCTGTCACGGCACACGTGTCAAAGCAGGTAATTGCAATTTGCAGTTTAGTTCGGCACACTGCAAGAGTTTGGTAATTAAGGCTGGAGGGGAGGCGGCGAGGGGCAGCCGCGCCGAAATAAATCGCGACGCGGAAAGAAGAAGCCGAACTGGAGACGAGGTTTAATCCTCGAACGAGCTGAGCGTGTAATGAAAACTAAGGATTCTCCTGAGTGGACCAAGATAGCGTCGATGAATCTTTCTTCTCGTATCCTTTTTTCTCAGGAGTTGGGATAGAAAAATGATTTGCTCGAATGATACAAAAGAAAGTACAGGAAAAGTTGCAAGAAGTATGCGAACGCAGGGAATGAAGCATGAAATTGCTCGAAGTTTAATCTGAAGATACAGCGATACGGAAGAGCAATGTTTAAGCTCCGAGTCGATATTGAAACCTCGGATATTTGTGAGTATCGAAATCTAAAGAATGCTACCTACGTAAGAATTCTATATTTGCTCGCTTACTTCCAAACTGAGCTGCTATTCTCAGATTTTCCTATTTCGATCTTGTATTCCTCCCAACGTTTCATACTTGTCGGAACAATACAAGATAAATGAATTCCCGTCTTTCTGTTCCGTTTCGTCGAAACTCCCGAGACACGTTTAAACGGTAAGACGAACTTCATCTCCGTCAGTTTACACCCGGTAAACGTATAATCTGAACGCAACACGTTTCATCGAGTACGACACGATTGCCTGGTGGCATTGTCAAAACGTTTGCTCGATTGAGAGCAACGCAGCGTGAACGATACGGTTCCGCGCGGCGAGTATCGCGATTCCGTTCGCCGGAAGCGGAGGATCCGACTGGCGGAGAGAGAGAGAGTCGGAAAGCCTCGACGCGACGGTTGACAGCTCGAATTCCGCGTCGAAGCGAGCTTCCGTGGAGCTTACACTCGTTAAACGTCCGCTCGAATGAACCGGTAAAATAGGGAACGGGACGCTGGTAAGCGGGTTAGTGTCAAAACGTCTCTCACGATTGAAAAGGTGGGAAACGAACGGTGGATAATTTGCAAGTAATCGACGTGTGTGCCGCGTACGTGCGCTTGTGCCTGTCTCTGTTGGACGTGTGAAATTGAAAGATAAAAGAGGATTAAGAAGTGTAATTAAAGGCGATACACGGAACCGTGGAGAAAATCAGCCGCGAGCCTCTGTCTGTCTGTGTGTATCCCTCGCGTTTTGCTCGCTTTCACTGTCGTACACGCGTGCCGTTATATCGACGCGAGAACGATGATGGAGCGTGTTTTACGAGCGTATTACGCTTTATGCGAGAGAGGGTGAAAGGTTGTTTTATGAGAATGGGGAATTTTCAGAATGGTAACATGTATTTCGGTAGAAACTCCACGTGGACGTGGCGAAATGTAGGTGCTGAACTCGCGCGGTTCGTGTTTGCTACTGTGGGTCGTGTATCGAGCTGTTTTAATAGTGAAATTTACCGTGTGCGATGTAACTGTTGAGTGTGCATTTATAGCTCGAGTTTTTGTAACAGCTTGTTAGTCGAGTGGCGAGAGTGTGATTTCATTTCCCCGCGATGTGGATGGAGTATAGTCTTCGCGAGCGTGCTCAGCGTTTTACGTGCACGCGCAATCGACACCTACGCGCATGCCTGGCGGAAAATCGCGAGTTACTGTTGCGCAAGGTGCGCGGCCTCGGGTCAAAGGAATGGACGAACCGTTCTGATTCTGATATATTGTAATCTGAATATAATTTATTTTTTTAAATTTGGAATTACTTGTTTGTAGGGAATTTTCTATTTCTTTCGAGAGCATTCGGGAAATTTGTCGAACCGCGGAAGGTATATAAACATATTCACTTTTGTTTGTTTGGAATAACCGAGAACTTTCCCGAAGCATCTATGTATGTATTATAGAAATAAGAGGCGAGCAACAAAAGCGAGTCTGCGTCTGTAAACTGTCTGTTTGTTTTTTATCGTTAGCGTAGATAATAAAATACGTTGGAGATTTTCTTTATTAAAAGAGTTTTCCGTGTTCCTTACAGGTGCAAAATTTTCGAAGGTCGAAATAATAATTAGATGCAAAATTTTGAAACGTAGAAATAGTAACAAGTATATAATAGATGACAGAAGTAAGTTTGATTGGACACAGTACGTGGCCGCTTCTCCCACGAATTTACACCGAGGCGAAGGAAAAAATGGGAATACCTGTCCCGAATAAAAGTCCCTCCGGTAGACGCGGGGTACGAGTTGGCAGCGTTCTCTCGACGGGATCGTGTACTCCACGGTGGATAAAATCTGGTCGCAAAAACCGCCGGGGAAAAACACGAGAAACAAGTGGTGCGACCGCGGTAAACAGTCGGCGAAATAGCTGTTCGCCACTCTGCTGACCGCAGACCTGCACGGTGAACGTCGTTTCCCTTCGCGCCGCGTATTCGCGACCTCCTCGCGTCAATCCGCCATTTTTCTCGGGAGGAAGCGAAATTGTCGGGTTGGAAATCATGGGAACCGCGTTCGCGATGTTGGTTGCGGTTAGTTGCTGCTGATTCGCGCTGTCTGAGAAGTCGTAGGAGTTCGAGCTCTCAAGTGCGCGATTTTCGCGAAGATTTTCTTGCGAAAGACGCAGTCGTATTTTGTAGGTAATGATTCTTTCAGAGTGTTTTGCATTTTTCACGAATAGTGTTAGTATATTAATTGATTTGCGTTGAAATTTGTCTTAAATATAACAGCGTTTGAGTGAACTTTTTCACGTTAGAAAATACCAGACTATTCGGTCCGGATTTCCTCGATATTTCCACATTCTTTTATGGTCAAAGCTGTCTCTGCTCCTTATGCATAATCAATGGCGAGAAGCACGGATTTGAAGCAAGACACAAAGAAAATAGCTCCGAAGACTGTGACTCGCGCATTGTGGAAAAGAGATTCCTCGTCGCGGCATTAAACATTTATCGGTATTTTACTGTTCCTCTGTGTCTCGCATCGTGCATCACTTCCATCCAACTGTCGTCATACATATTCGACGAAGTGTCATACATTATTTTCTAAATATTTCATCCCCGTGCCTTTTACCCTCGCTCTCGAAACTCTGGTTTCTTCGTTACGTCTGCATGCATATCTCAACACCGTGCAAACTGCACAAATCCACGAATGTAAGAACGCTGAAAGAACTTATCTTCAAATAACCCTCGTACGACGAATGCAGGGTCATTTTGACTCAGCAGCGATAAAGTCGGATTACGTTTGGTACAGGAAATACGCCTATTTTACGTATCAAATGTGAATAAATAAGGAAAATATGAAATATATATATATAGCTGAAAGTACACACAATTCCTTCTTGAAACCCGAAATTTTGCTATGGATCAAAATGACCCTGCATTCGTCTCCCGCGTCCGTCTAAAACCATTCGCCGTCCGAGGGTTAATGAAATTCGTCTATTCGTTCTACTATTCGTTGCAATACTTCCATTTACTTCCATCAATGCGACTGGCAGCGTCCATCACCAAGCTCTTAGGCGAAATCAATTTTTCGCGCCATCGAGTCGTCTTAATTGAAACGCCCGTCCAACAAGGAGGCCCGTAAACGCGACGTTAACGCGGCGCAGACAGGCAGAGCTGCATTTTCCCTCGCCATTCACCTTGTTCAACGCTCACCTGCTACCAACTGTGTTCCCAACTTGATTGTCAATGCTCCTAAATCAACGTAGTTTCCCGCTTCTAGGATTAACCATCAGGCGTCGTGATGAGATGCTGCTGGTGTGCTGCTTTCGAGGATCCACCGTCTCCCCTTCTCTCTTAGTTTCGCTGTTAATTCATCGTAGACACGGTTAGACGTCGAAAGGTGTCGGAAAATTTAGCGGAAGCTCTCCCCCGTTGAGGCTCGCCGTTTCGTGAATTAGTGCCTCTTAAATTGCGACGGATTTATTAGTCGCAGTTCAGAACGTATCTGGGTTTGTCTTCCTCCAGCCAGCCGTCGAAATTTCCTCGTAAACGATCCGGATACAGGCTTGATGAAGATTTTATCAGACCTTTACGCCACCGGCAGCTAAATTATTCGACCGGAAGGGCGAATTTCTGAGCGCTGCGAAAACTGGGTCACCGGTTCGGATACATAGATTTTCTCGATATTTCTGTATACGATTTATTACCAAAAAGAGAGGAAAGAAAGAACGCATATCATTGTTATTGCGAGCAATTTAGGTGATCCTTGATTGATAGCTTTGAATTAATGCTAATTTTTCCATCCCCTTCCTCGATCTCGTTGAGAATTTCTGACAGATAAAATCCATCAATTTTTGTAATTCGTTGTATTTAAATTCGCACAGATACGTGAAAAATCTCCATTCGCCCACATTCAATAACCGCAGGGAACCACCCTCGCTCCGCAAATATGGCGAACGGTAAATTCAGATTAGCCTGTAACAAGCCATTTCTGATCCACCGTTCATTACACTTTCACGAATACATTCGCGAGGCGTTGTCCAGTTCCAATGGGGTTAATTTATTTCGCAACGACCGTACGAAATTCAAGGGAACGGGACAAAAGCTTGATTTACGGGCTGCTCCGGTGTAACGTACCTTCCATTTTCCTCTCAAGAATCGACCTCTCGACGTTCTCTTCCTCCGCCTTTCGTCCGGCACTTTTTCCCCAAGTGAATTTCAACGAAGTTACCACCGTTTCCATTCGCTGTAATCGTCGGTTTCCCGGCGTTTAACAAAGGCGTAACGGAGAGAACGCGTAGTTATGCAGGCACACGACCGCGTGGCAGATACGCGGCCAGGCGAAATTAAGGGCATCATCGTTTTAATTAAAATCCCCCGGCATCAGTTTATGTAAATCTCGCTGATAAATGGGCAACCGTGAAATACGATGAAGTTGCCCCCGCGCCTGTTATCTCGATCCTCCTCCGTGACTAGCTCGGTCACACTTTTAAACCACATTTTACGGCTCACTCGACGTTCGAGCGAACGCGTGCCGCTTTAAACGTGTGTCTATTTACGGGGATAGAAGCTGGTTGTGCCCCGCTATAGAAGTGTTGTGCTCTTCCCCCTTGGTTTCTCCTGGAGGAAAGTGTGCAGTGTTCCTCGTCGTCGAAACCTCTTTTCGCTGGGTGAAACACCGGGTTAGAAATATATTACACGGCGACGGAGCATTAATTATACGAGATCGTTTCGTAAAAGCGTTCGTGGCTGAGTCGTGTAAATTTTCGGTCGATGAAGGGTATTATAAATAGCGTCCAAGGGAAAGCAAGATAACGTTGCGTAATGGTCGCTTCAGTCATAATGTTCGCGGTAAAAGTGGAATTTGTGGGAAACTTTTAAAGTAGGTCTGGATGATGCGAAGATTAGAACGAAAATAAAGCGTTTGGTGGAGGTTGTTGTGTCAGGTTGGTCCATAAATTCCTGCGCTTTTCATTTCATTCGATAGCTGTATTTTCTTCTTCTACGGTATCGTGAATTTTTTCGTTCACTGCTAATAATAGAAAGAATTTCGTTCGAAAATCTATGATACATTTTACAGTACGAGTTTAATCGTGGTTAAAGCTGACTTCTGGCTTCTATAGCTGACTTCTGAGCTAAGAACACGTAAATTCGTGCAGTTTTCATTTCATTCGATAGCTGTTTTTTTCTTCTTTTACGGTATCGTGAATTTTTTTCGTTCACTGCTAGTAATAGAAAGAATTTTCTTCGAAAATCTCTGACACATTTTATCGTACGAGTTTAATCGTCTGAGATTTCTTAACTTTAATCGTCAATTATGGTTCACGATTAATCGTCGTGATGGTTATAAGATTTCTGAGGTTTCTGTAGCTAACTTCTGAGCTAAGAACAGCATAAAAACAATTCTCACCGTCCAAAAATGTAAATGTTGACACCTGAACGAACTCGCTACATTTCTTCCGCCGACTAGACCCAAAAAATTCCTCCCCAGCTTCTTGCACCAGCCTTTTTACCTACCCCATACGCCACTAATGCTTCTGGACAAAAACGCTGCCATTAAAACAATACACAGTCCCGACGAATGTTGGCGAAAAACCTCCTCTCCGCGTAAAAACTCGACGAAAGTTTCAGCTTGATAATAAACCGGAACACGAAAAGGAGAGAAGCTGCGATTGCTTTCGAATACGAAAGCCAGCCTTCGGCTACTTAGGCACGTGGAGAAAGAAAGGAAAGAAAGAACGAGGAGGAAAATAAAGAAGTTCAGTCAGTGGCCTGATAATGTAAATGCAACGACTAAAAGCGCGTGTTTCTGTCCACGTGTCTGTGCGCATAAGTTTCTGATAGGCCTATCGAGGCGGCACCAAAGTTCCAGCTCGCAGTTTGCGTACGTCGCGACGTCATCGTGGTATGCAGATCTCGTGTTCCGCGCTGGCTTTAAGTGCCGCGTAATTCAGTCCGGGCGGAACTCTTGACCCTTCAGCGTTCAACTTTCTTCCCTTTTCCTTCGTTTTTCTCATCCTCCTTTTCGAACTTCTTCTTTTCTTCTCTCAATCTGACACTCGTTTCCTGTATTACACGGTGCTTTTCCGCGGAAGATTCAGGTCAATTTGGACGATTTTTCTGCGAACGAGCGTGTGGCAAAATGTGCGAGAAACAGAGAGAAAAGAGGTTCAATTTGTTTCGTACGATGCTATTTCTTTTTTCCTTCTCCTCCGAGACTTGATCGGCCAACAGATAAACGATTCGCCCCGAACACAGGATCATGCACACCGCACGAGGAATGATTTATCGCGGAGACGTGCCACTTAAATCGTTTCTTTTTCCGAGGTGGCAAGAGGGGAGAGAGCTGCAACATAGTCGATTACAGCCCTCGGATCGGTGCAATTTAGTTTTCGGTGCAGCGATCCATGCTCGGTTAAATGAATTTTGTGAGTTATGGAGATGCCTGATGGAAGGACTGGTTTCGGATCTCGAGGTTGAAACGCGTTCACCGTCCACCGGCGTTTCAATGTTGCCCGATATTTTATTCTGTACGATTGTAATTCAGCGTGCACGAGCTATGCTGAAGTTAAACGTACGTATCCGAATTTTGGGACACCGAAGAACTTTTTCCGAAGAACCTTGTCAAACTACTCTACGCAATTTTCCGCGTATAAATTAAATTAACTAAATCGAGTTGGTAATGCAAATGTTATTTACCTTCGATCGAAGTACCACTTAGCGCTAAATATTCCGCGCCACCCAGAAATCCAATTTTGCAAAACATTCTCCAGTTAATACAAAACAAGATCGGACGTTAAGATAGCCGAGAGTGGTCTAACGAAATCTCCGAATAATTCGGAAACCCGATAACGAGAATGTGCGACTAACGAAAGTGTTAATTAAAGTGTATCTCGATCGGATTTATCAATCAGGCATTGATAAGATTATTGGCTACACGGTAATATATTCCCGTTGAAAAAGGATCCCTCGGAGCGATTCTTGGACAACCGGACGTAAAAAGGGCAACGAACGTAAAGTTCTACCGGTGATATTGATTTATTATCTGTTTATATCTAGCGTTATCGAGCGGACCGATATCAATTTCGCGTTAGGCGTAACTCGATGACAAGCGCGCGTAGCCCGCCGCCGACACTCTGTACCGCATGGCCCCGCGAGCTGGAGCTCGACTTTTCCGAAAAAACCCCACCGGATTCTGGTGTGTAATTTAAAATGGAAAATGCACATTGAAAAAACTGGTTCGAGCCGGGTCGAACAACGCGGTTGCACTTATAATTACACGCATGATGTATCGCCGTTATCCAGGGTAGCAGGGTAGACTCGTTGTATCGACGCGTGTTCGAGTTGCTCTGCAACTTGGTAGTCTCGCTATACTTTCGTCATTTCTCGTTCGACGTCTGTTTTTTTCAATTTTTTTTTTGTTTTATTTTTCTCTGCATTTTGTAGAGGTATGTGTTCGCGGTTGTTCTGGATACCAGTGTTTCCCAATGTGAGGCGTATACTACACAAGGTAGCAATTTGAATAATTTGAGGATAATTAGAAAATGGTGTTGCGTTCGTCACTTTATTACTGGCGTGATGGAAAAAGTACCATCGAAGGCGATGAATTATGGATTATTTTTCCGAGTTCAGTTTATATTTGCTAACATATAATTTATGAAAAATTATGTTGCATTCGTCACCCTATCACATGGAAAAATCACCATTGAGGGCGATAAATTATCGATTATTTTCCCGAGTTGAGTTGGAATTGTGTTTTGCAAAATATAATATTTAAGAAAAATTGCATTTATTTTGTATTCGTCACTTTATCACTGGTATTGTCGAAAAATCACTATTGTGGGCGATAAATTGTCGCTTATTTTCCTGAGCTGAGTTGTTTGTGTTTTATAACGTATAATTTATGAAAAATTGCATTTACGTTGCATTCGTCACCTTATCACAGATATTGTTGAAAAATGACCATTGTAGGCGATGAATTAATGATTATTTTTCCGAGTTGAGTTCGATTTATATTTTATAACATATAATTTATGAAAAATAACGTTGCATTCGTCACTTTATCACAGACATAGTCAAAATATCACCATTGTACACCATAAATTATCGCTTATTTTCCCGAATTAAGTCTGATTTATGTTTCGTAATACACAAAGTGTAATATATAATTTATATTCATAGAAGAATGTCAAATTAAAGCCAATTTTACCTGTGTTCCGTTTTTATTTGAAGTATCAATTTATACATTACGTTTTCAAAATTTTTTTGACTATTATCATATAATCGTCCAGGCGTTGGAATTGGGGCACGATTCAAAAGAGCCTAGGAAACCCGGTTCTAGACGAATTAACGGATTCAACAGATAGACAGTTTCGTTCGGTATTATTAATCACCATCGATTAAGCTCGAACATCGTAAAGATATTACTCGCGGTTTATTAAAAAAGCAATCTCGTTCCTCATCTGCGAGGAGCGCTTAAGACGCGACGGCGGCGTTGAGATGCAAAAAGGACACCCATGTCCTGCCGGGTGGTTCCTGAATAATTCATAGGTTTTAATACAAAGTACGCCGGCGTTTCGTCGATTTCCATTAAATCGCGATACTTCCATTTCGTTTCATTAACCGAGAACGTCCGTTGGTTTTCCCGCGTTTCCGCTGATCGTCCTAGATACGTCTCTTAGCTTCTTGTAATTGAGAAAATTTCCACCGGCGAAAATTAAACGTCTCCTCGAATATCCTCCGTGACCTAATCGCACGGATTCGTAGAAATCGCGTTTCCGTTATTTATTGGCGAAAAAATCACGGGTGACTCTGCTGAATTCTATTTTACACAGTCGACGGTAGATTTTGCTGACAAATTTTTTCCAGCTCCTCTAGCTCTGTGAGCTTTATCGGAAATTCTCCAGTTCGATCTTTTAAACGAAACATCGATAGAAATAACATTACATTTTTTCGTCGAATTTCCTCTAAACCAAGTCTTCGATAATTCATCAGATAGTTCAGAATTCCTGCTTATAAATCCTTCGTCCTGACACCATCCTAAGACGTCCGTCCTTGCACCTAAGCTTCGGATCAGCTAGATAATCTAGCTGATAAATCCACTAGCCCCGGAGCGAACACGTTTTTCAAATCCTTCATCCTTTCTTTCTCTCCCCTCTCCACACCTCCGGTAATCTCTGTCGCGAAAATTTCCGAACTTACACTTGTACGCAAAGACAGCTAGAAGCAACAAACACACTCGAACGCACACGTAGAAATTTTTCTAAACAGGTGTCATAAAAATTCCCGAACCTCGAAGTTAAGACACCTATAAATATTCCAGCAGCAAAATAGCCTCCGAGTGTAGCAACGTAGCCTGGCAGAGGAACGACTATTTTGCATAAGATTTATCGAGCGTTCAATTTTGTTGCACCTGAGAGCGTATTTGCACACCTCCGTTCCGAATTCAAGATAGCCTGCCGGCGATACGTTCCCATCCAGCATCGGCCGATAAATAACCAGAATTCCCAGCGCGTCGAGTCTCGAAAAAATAGCAACAAGTGAGCACAGAGAGAGAGAGAGAGAGAGAGACGGTGATGTGGTGAGCTTCGTAACGCGACCCAGTGGCTAGGCTTCGAGAACGTTTTCAATTTTTACGAAACAACCACGACGACGACGAAGCGTTAACCAAAGGTTGGTTAGGTTAGGTTAATCTTGCCAGGTTTCAAAGAGACGAATACCATGGCCTCTAGGTTGCGTGCAGCTTGTAATGCGAGCACAGCCCTGAAAGATCATCCGATTAAGAGTAGCAAGAGCTACGATCTCGACTCCGTGATACTTCACCGTGCATTGGATGGTGTGTTGGGCGAACACCTATGCGCAAAGGTGGTTAGGTGATCCTGCAGAAGTTACGGTGTCAAGTATATTCCCATCCCGCGGATTAACGATCGACTGACAAATAAAATTTATTGCCAGATCTCGTTCGACTCGCGTGATGCTCCTCCGACCAGGCAAATGAGCGTGAAAGGCTGCCATTGCTCGCGCCGAAACGCATGAATTAACACGGACATCTTACCACAGGGAGGCTGTGTGCAATCGTGAATGCGAATCTACTGTTTAACCCATTGACTGGCAATTTGTAAAAATCACACTTGCCGCGATTTTTACCGGTTTCTGAATAATTCAGAATGGTGTGATAGAAGAAGCAGTTCAGACGTATATGTAGTATCGTAATTTTAAGAAAACAGTGCCGAAAATAAAAGAGAAAGCGAGCGACGAGAGACGAAAGCCAGGCCCAACGGAAAACCCTCGGCAACGGGAGGCCCACGAAGGTTATACTCTGTTCAAAATGAGAGTAACCTCGTTTCGCGCATGTGGCGTGCCTAAGGCAGTACCTAAGGCACTTAACCACCTACGTTTGTCTCCGTCTTACCCTCTGCTACGCTCTCTGTCTATGCGCAGAACGGACGAGAATCGGTCCGAGAGCGAGGTTACTCTTATTTTGAACGATGTATATAGAGTGTGGCGAGAGAGGGATGAAAGGCAGAGTGGTTTGAAAAGTCGAGAAGCGTCTATATTCCATTTCTAATTCCACGCATATTTTCACACTCAATCGATAATTAAACTCACACAAGATTAAGTTTTCGTGTGAGAGACGCTAACCACTGATAATAATAAAGATCAAGAATCACGTCGAAACAAATATCGAAGGTTTTATCATCGAATACAGGTTGCTCTACTCACGATAGAATAGAGCGATTCTATGTGTCATTTTTTTATCGTTTTCCGTGTGTGCGAGGAGGACACGCGCGACAGACAAGTGCAATAAAAATAAAGGACTTGAAAAAGCTGCGTATTATTTTGGTGTTTTCACAGCACTCGGCGACTATGATAAAATTTGTACGCCTGCCGTGTGTTCTGATTTCGTTCGCGAATCAGAGAAAGAGAGATCGACGCGTGTGTACAGTTTATTGTTCTACGAAACGTGCGTGTGCAGCTTCGCGAGAGTATTAAAATATAACAAAAATATCGTAGCTATTTTCTGTGTTTCTTTCTTTTTTTTTTTTTTCGTTCACGTGTCCCGCGTGGAAAAAGCTTTTTCATCGAGGGTATCGCGGCAGAATCTCAATTATCGGGGCATCGCTTATCCGAATTTCCCATTATACGGAAATCTGTTAGCCGGAGTATCGATAATCCGAAACAACGAGCGTTCCCCATAGAATCGCGAGCGCGAAAATATCGGCACCGGCTATTAAAGCTTCATCGAGGGGCTAACGAACCGATGTAGTTTCGCGCGGAATTCGACCCCCTTTTCATGAACCCTCTCTCTCTCTCTCCCTGCGCGACAATGAGCGGACGTGGACAATGATCTCCATCGAACGATAAGCGTGAGCCAACTCGAAATCGTTTGTCCACTGATACACATATGTCCCGACTCTTTTTTTTTTAAAACAAAACAGCAACTGTGTTATTGGCTGTTGATAACAAGTGTTTCATCGTCGAGGAAATTCGCGGATACACGGTGTTTTCGAGGAGTACTATCGTTGCAATTTTGTGCAGATATGTGCTTCGTAGGAAGTTTAGTAACTCGTTCAGGGTGTCAAATGATGGCAGAAAAGATCCAACGGTGAACCGCCACATTTTCAGATCACGTACTGAGAAATTAAGCATCGACGATAGTACACACAGTAGTGAGAATTTCAGTGAAATTTCAAAACAAACGAGAAAACGAGAGAAAAACAGTACGAAAAAGATTTGCTCCAGAGGAAATCTTCAGGATGTCAAATGATGGCAGAAATGATCCAACGGTGGATCGCCACATTTTCAGATCACATACTGAGAAATTAAGTGTTAACGATAGTACACACAGTAGCGAGCGTTTCGTGAATTTCGCTGCCGCGAGGAAAACAGTAAAATAATACGGGAAGAACACTACTGTCCATTTAGAAATCCTGTATTAGTGATGAAACACACTTCAGTCGTAAGAAACGCTGGCAGTAGCGAGCGTTTCGTGAATTATCTAAAATGACATACGATAAAAATAACGCGATTGCCCATTTAGAAATTTTTCTGCTAAATATTCTTAAAAAAGTATTTTCTTCAACCTTCAACGTCGTCGAATAAAAATTCACGGAAGGACGAAATGGCGACGATGGCCATAGGCTGAGCCGCAACAAGCAACGCGTGCTCCCTTTTTCTCGTTGCTCGTCATTGTGCTTCCTCGAGAAGACTGGGTCGACTTCTTGTTACGTACTCGCGACAGCAAAGTGGCTTTATCTGAAAAAGCCACGCTTGAATAAAGCTTTTCACGACGCGTCGGACTCGCGATAATGCAAAGGCTTAGAATTCGATCCTTTGCAAACAGCCATCAGGAAGCAAGCATCCCATCGATTGTGCAAATCAGCTGATCACGTTGGGTCAGCCATGATTGATACGGCTTACCCTTTCGCTTATCGTCCGTTCTATCTCTATTATCCTCTTCCTTTTTTCCGTCACACGTCTTCTTCTCACCCCTTTCTCTCTTTCTTTTTTCCCTTCGACAGCGTTGTCGACGAGATTCTGCACTTCCTTCTTCGCGAGGGTTCTAAATTTTTCGAGGATCCGGTGAAAGTTTAACGCGCCGCCCAAAAGTGTATTCTAGCTTCTACAGGTTGGTAAGCATTACAGAAACGTTTTTGTTAGAGTTTAGCTTACCGAGGTTTGTGACATGGAGCAGGCAGGCAGTTATCTTTGAGAATGTTGAATGCGCGTACCATCCGTGCACCAGGATTAGGATGGTACGTGATAAGATTAGTTTTTCCCTTTTTCACCTTTTTAATTATGTTTCGCTAGTTCATAGAATTAGGACTCGATAACACAGGCCATGTCATAAACCCCGAAGACCCAAGCGGTGACCTGGCGAAAGACGACGTCACCAAGTCCGGGGTTTTTTTCCTAACGGTGAACAGTTAGTCACCCCCATCTCTCCCACTTTCTCTCGGGAAGAACCCAGTTCTCCTTCCAGAAAGGACACACGCCAAGGGCGCAATGGAAGGGAGGACACGAGGAAAGGGAAACGGGAGTGCTGGGACCGGACAGGGGTCTTTAAAAGAGTAACAGAAAAAAGATTATAGGGACAAGACAGTCAGAAGCGTCACATAAGGGAAACGGGAGTGCTGGGACCGGACAGGGGTCTTTAAAAGAGTAACAGAAAAAAGATCATAGGGACAAGACAGTCAGAAGCGTCACACGTTCACTACGGTCCCAAAGCCGTCATCAACCTTTGGGTGGTCCTTCCAGAGAACTATAGACGGCACGTAGTGCAATATTCAGGGCTCGAGTTCACCCTAACAGTTTTCGAAAATGTTTCGTTACAGTGGATGGAGGGCGGGTTATTTTTAGCAACGGAGAGTGTTGGAGAATTTATGAAACGGTGCTTTGTTGGAGAAACGGAAGGGATGGAAGAGTACGAGAGGTTGATGCGCGTTTTAGCTTCTTGCGCTGGAAATTATGTTAAACGAATGGCTAGGCAGTTGATGGAGCCGTGGTGGTTATCGAGGGAGCGAAGGAAACAGATTTTCCTTTTTAATACGCTGTGCAATAATTTTAGCTAGTGTAATATAATGAAATTTGAGTAAACGTTCAAGTGTCAATGTGACAAATTTGTTCCTAGGAAACATTTCACGTAGATTTCAGGATGAATACGTTTGTCCATGCTCTATAAAATAGTGCCAGATGAGCGAATGAAGATTTGTTCACGAACCATCTTGTTGCAGAAAAATTCATTTCACTCTTGAGAAATTTTCACGTATTAGAAAAGCAACCCCTAAAAAATTTTCTGTTCCCTCCAGTGTGCATGCTTCACGCGAGAAGCCGCAAAATTAAAGGACACTAAGTGGTGAACCGGAGCGACGAAACGTCGCTCAACGAGGCCAGAAGAAAAGTAAAAGAACGCAACAGTGTTCCTCGTATGAACCCTCTCTATCGCGAAACATCACAATCACATTCTGCGCGAAGAAGGAAGTTGTGCAGAGAGAGTAGAGGGAAACAGAGCAGCGTGGTCGTTTAGATGCTAGGAAAAGGTCGTCCGGCCCTTTCTTCGCCGGGTAGCGCGTCAAGGGTGAAAGAGAGATTAATTACATCTGCCTGTGTATCGTAAGCAAACGTGGCGCTCCGTTGAAAAGGGCTTCTTGCTTGGCTGGCTGCCCTCTTTCTTTCGCTCTCGCTTTGCTCGCCTAAAGAATTGCTAATTAGCCGAGACTCGCCCTTTTTCGCTGGTTCCCGTCTGCGCCTCTCTCTCTCTCTTTCTCAGTCTCTCTCACCTCTGCTCTCTCTCTCTCTCTCCCTTTGACTCCAATTCCACCTCTTTTTTTCGCTTTTCCCTATCTCCACGTGCATCTTCCGCGACGCCCCTTCCGGAGCTGGCTTTTTTGGACAGCGGTCGCAAGAAAACTGCCGGGTAAACAGTTTTCGTTACGTGTACACAGGACAGAGGCCTCGCGGGCTAGTTTCAGGAGGAGGTTGCCACACTCAGCCTGGTGTGAATGGAGGAATAAAGTGGAGGTTTGCCGTTTGACGAAAATGTGCCACTTTCTTGACGAAAGGGGTGAATCTAACAGTTCTTGCAACCCCACGTATAACCGAAAAATCTGAAATCAGAATTTCGAGGAAAATGGAGAAAGAAAGTTTTGCAATTCGTAGAGTACGATCGCGAACGATAATTCCCAGATGGAATATAGAACAATGCAGATAGACAACGTCGACGCGGTAGAGAAAGGAGAGAGAGGAAGATAAGAATCGAATACAATTGCATTACTCAACTGCAACACAGGTACCCGGGGGCCTCATTTGTTACAGGATTGTTTCAATTAATTACATCATCGTGGCGATAAATAATCCTTTCGTTAATCTCGAACAGTTGCTCAGATACGATCTACGATCACCTAACCTTTGAATTCAAAGATTTTCACTCGTGTACCCGATTCGTCAATCACGCCACGTCCGAAACGAAGAATTAATTACACAACCAATTAACATGTAGCGTATACAAATGACGTTACAAGTAGCTGCACGTTGCACAAGTCGTATTATACGAGCACTCTTAAAAATGGCTCTTCATTTAGGGCAACGATCTTTTTCTCCGTATCTTTTTACGTACGACAGAGACGAGGAGATGGGGGGAAAAAAGTGCGTCAAGTCGTTATGCTACAGAGATTACAGGCGTACCTTTAAGGCTCTTACAATCCACTTCTCGTTCACGCGAGACGAAAGAATTAATCACGAGCTGCGAGGGATCCCCCTTTTGCCGCGGAAAGGCGGTCAGCGATCCGCGGGGAGCCGACTCGGGACGAAAACGAGGCCTGGATAAACGCTTTTAAACCGCGATCGATTGCGTGCAAGTACGCATTTCGCGGGAGCTTGATTAAATAGCGCTCAAGCACCCGTGAAGAATCTCATTCCTCGCGCTTTCACTGAGATAATATCGACGATTTCACCGGTGGCTGGTTATTCCCTCGGATAGGCGTGGATCGGGTTCTCCCCCTGTCTTTCTTGGCAGTTGCACGTTTTCCGTGGCGAAGGAATATCTTTGTGCTCGACAGAGGCAGTTCTTCGCCACGTCGAAAGCAGCAAATCGCTTACGTTAAGAGATTGCGTAAGGAAAAAGGAGAGAGAGAGAGAGAGATAAGGCAAGTTTATGACTACGAATAGCCGGGAGAGAAGGACTTCCCACGGGTATTGGCGTAGCTTGAAATTGGGCTACAGTGACTCGATTTCGATGAAAGAAACGTTTCTGTGTTTGATATTGCTGAAATGAATTCTTTCCGACTTTGTATACAGTCGAACTTTTATTTAGAAAGAATGATTTCCATTATTGTTGGTGACCTTTCGCCATTTTTCTCGCAGCTTGCGAATATTGTCGCGATAGAATCTTTGAAAGAGGCTTGAATAGAATTTATTTCTACACCTAATACTTGGTAATGAGATACACCGTCGTTCGTGAGTGGTAACCCATTGTGTTCGTACAGAAAGTATTACAGGATTGCAATGGTATTCTTCTTCGAGGTTTGATGAAAAAATACCCGAAATAATCTGACTCGATATCTCGCAAATGAAGAGAAAATAATGACATAATATGATGTGGTTATCGCTATTTTAAATTAGATAAGTGGTAACCCATTAAGTTCGTTAAATTCCTCTTCGAGGTTTGATACCGAAGAGAAAAATTGACAATCTGATTTTGTTTATAGTAGTAATTTATATTAATTCAACTTTAGTTAAAATTAATAAGATTAAGTTTTCTAATTTGGGTAGAAAAAAATTTCAAAAATGATATTGATCGTGGTAGCTATCGTAGTTTATCATTGTTGTGACTATTTTAAAGGAGACTTTAATTTTGCCTCGCGTTCAGTAAGTGTCTCAATACTTACGAATAAGATTGTACGCGTAGCGTGATAAATATAGGAGAAAGGAGCGAAGCGAATGATAAGACTTCGCAGTTTGACACCAACAATCTTAATTCCGCGACTTGTCAAACGCATCGCAAACAGTAGGCGACAATATCATGAAGCGTGACATCCAATACTGACAATTCTGGATCCACAGAAACCGATATAGCTCTGTTTAATTCGATACAGACGTTGTTGGGGTTATAGATTTCAACGCAGATCGCACAAAGTCGAGGAACTTGATATACACACCTCCGAAACGAGATATCAGACACGTAAAGGCTTATTAACTCGCATGATAGATTATTACCTAGACATCGTACGAATTCTCAAGAGTTCCATTCACGTAGATCTGCAATTAGTTATCTACGTTAAGCAAGATCCATCAGAAACTTAACGTCGTTCAATTCTCGTAATCGAGAATTGGCGCACTCGAGGTCATCTCTACTGTATTACACGAATCCTGCGGCAACAGTATCAGCTCTCACGGATTCGATGATGTCCCTAACGTGTCCCTCGAGTACATATCGTCTGGCCTGTGGTAATCCACAACTTACATGTGTGTAACTTTGTGACTTCTGTCCCGCTGAATGGACATTGTTCCGTGGTACAATGTCTTGTTCAATCCTACTCTGCGTAATCCAAGAGGTTGTAATACCTTAGGATACTCCCTTACCAACTTATCGACACTTCTAATCCTCTCCAATTGTTACAACGTAACGGAGAGTTTGGTAAGTGTCCCGAAATTTTTTCAGAATTTTTTGGAAGCTTAGAGCTGTAAAAAATTAGATTTGGACGTAAATGACACAGTTTGCCTGCAAAATGTGAAAAAGTGTATTTGCCCACAGAGGGTTAATTGTAATAAAATTGCAATTCACGCTGACTTCTTCGAGACTATTCTTCTCTTCTCCTTTGATTTTTGAAAAACTTGAAGAATTTTAATAGAAGAATCGAGGAAATTTCAAATTTCTAAATCTCCACTGTGCAATACTACTATTTCATCAACTTTTCAACCAAGAGTATAGATCGAACACATAAAAATCTCTAAAAATGCGATTCACGCTGACTTTTCTTCTCGTTTGATTTTTGAGAAAAATCGAAGAATCTGGATAGAAGAGCCGAAAAGAAATTTCAAATTTCTAAATCTCCACTGTGCAATACTACTATTTTACCAACTTTTCCACCAACAGTCTATCTCGAACACATAAAAATCTGCAAAACGCGTCGAAGGGGAAAGAGGTTGGTCGTAACGACAGAAAACTTGCGGAGACTGGTGGTAACCGGGAAATACAAAGGGGAAGTTCCGGTGACTTAGAAGCCGGACGGCATAGCTAAACCGTGGGAGTTATGCTCCGGATAGTGACACGATGGATTAACGATCCCCCGAGACAGCGAGCAAGGAACTTTTAATTTATGCCGAAACGGGCCGTCCCGCGCAGGAGAGCGGCTTTCCTTCGCGATATCGTCGCCCACCCATCTTACACCGCCCGACCATCTGGATATGGGACTTTTGTCCTCCGTCCAACGTCCCGTGCTCCCCTTTTATATCTCCCAAGCAAACGTCAAACGATGTGGAAACTGAGATACCGTACCTATCAGACGATCCTTCTTTTTTTATTTCCTTTTTTCCTTCCCCCTCAGCCAACCGAATATCATCGATCGCCCATCCTTTTTGCCGCTTTCCAGAAGTTTCAGTGACTTCTTCTTCTTCTTCTTCGGTGTTTCTTCAGACTTTCCGCGAACCAGTCTGCACCGCGCGTTTTTCGAAGCAATACTTCAAAAAGAGTAATTGGAACGAGATGCTGGTAGTCAAGGGAACGTGAACTTGGTTAGACGGGGAAATTTTGCAACGATGCTACGACGAGAACTACCGTGACTTCTACTTCGCCTCTTGATTTGCTTAATGCGATTATCGTTCACTTCGCCAGTGAAAAAAAAAGGGAAAGAATCGATCGACAAAGAAGACTTTCGAAACTGGCTTCACTGATACTTTGCTGGGAATTGTTTACGGTAGACAGGCACGTCTGGAGTGGAAAGAGGATTATATCCGGGGTAGGTTCTACTTGGAGGATAGTTCGTCTTGGTTAGGTCGTAGGTGGACGAAATATTGAAAATGACGTATTTTTCGCTTGATTTCTTTTTGTAGCTGTTCACTCTACTGCTGTATCAATTATTAAGAAGCCACAGTGCTAATTAACTTGTTAACGATGTCAATAATGTCTTCGTGGTAATCTGTTTTAACGTAATTTTACTGCAGTCGCTATGAAAGGCTTCTCATTGTGAAAACGCATTTGATGCACCAGTTTCAATTACTCCCTTGCATCTCTTTCTTCCACCACTGTTCTCACAATTTTTCTTTCGTGCACAGATGACTTTTATTCGTGCGTCAAACATTATTACATTAGGTCGTCACATAAGTTCCTGTCGAATTTTATAATTTAGATGAAATTTGACGAAAACAACATTAGCACCTTCTCGTTTCACTTCTTTTCGAGAAGGCCATTACGTTGTCACTGTAGAATTTCCTTGAATTTTCATTAAAATATTTGTTGCTTTCTGCACGAACTTATGGGTTCGACAAAATAGTACAAATACCAGTAAACTCTTCACTGAAATGAAGAACTCATTCCCATAGGAACCATCGTTGCAACGATCAATCAAGAAATTTTCAAATTTAAAAAAGCAACATCAGCACCACCTCGTTCCACAACATTTCCCTATTTTTTTAAGAAGACTGTCGTGTACTCGCGTCGGTTTGCATTGTGTTGCGGATACTTCGGATACCTTTTAACGAGGCCTGAAGCAGTCACGGAGTACTTTATCTCGAACGTTATGGTGTACATAAAAAGACTTGGTTGATCGTTCAGTGCTCGGACTGATTGAATAGCTGGTTGGTGTTCGGAACAAGACTGATTCGAAATTCGGAAGAGGACATGCGTCGAAGTTACCGAAGGTGGAGTTAAATTTGGGAGATGAAAAAATGGGAGAATATAGAAAATCGATTATCGGTCGTAGGGTGTTTCTTAAGTAGATGGAGAGATGGTAAAAGTGGTGGTAGAAGGATGAGGTGTCTGGGAAATTCCGGGAAAAAGGAGATCGGACATGAAAGAAGGAAAGTACTACCTTAATAATTAGGAAGTCGGAACAATAGATCGTAAAAACGAGTCTTGAAAACGCCGTTCGTTCATGATTTTACCGAGGGTACGCGTCTCTAACCGTCTCGGCTAATCCTATGGGCCGCGGGATCCTTCAGGTCCGTCTTACAACTCCCTTGAAATCTTAAACTAAGGAAAAGAAAATGTTCGGTGCGGAACAAAGACCATTACATTATCGCTGCAGAATTTCCTTGAATTTTCATTAAAACATTTTCTGCTTCCCGCACGAACTTACGGAGTGATCTAAAAATTTAGACGAACTGAAGTACTACAAATACTCAAGAGAAGAACTCATCCTTACACCGATCAATCATCCCTCATCTACTTCCCGCGTCGCTCCTACTCCAAACTCTGAATCACACGACAGAGCACACCAACCCAACCCTATTTCACAATCCCACAAACGACTCACTCTCCGTCCGCATGGCAGTCCTGTTACACGCTCCGTCCACGTCGCGTTAAGCTCTGACCCGTGGTGGCAACAGATCAGTTTCTCGATCGACCGACGAAACAATTATCGTCGAATTTTTCCCAACTAGCAACAAACACGCATTGTTACCCCATATTTCGCACGATGGAACGATCGGCGACCCCTCCTCGCCCCGTAAACGTATTCGCCTGGTATCAGAATGAGCAATATTTCAACGGAGGCTGAGATAGCGTCAACATGGCGGCTACCGGGCCCGGCACCCATTGACCCCGCATCCCACTCGTTCGATCTTAAACGGTTCATTCATAAACGGACGGTGGGCGTAAATGAATCGTATTCTGGCGTTGTTAATATCGTAACTCGGTGGCGTGGGCGTGGTCGCGGGGTTTGTTAATCGAGCGTCGTATCTACGGACACGGAGAAAATGTATTACTTAGAGCCGGTCGGAAGGGCGTACCATAAATTTCGCAGCGCCACGGCTGAGATTTATATGAGACACGGTCGAACGCAGCGTCGCTTTACCAACCTCTAATCGTTCGCCTTATTACGCTTTCTTGCGCCCCCTTCTTTTATCCCTTTTTTCGTGCTGTTTTCATTTTCTTCCCTTTTTTCTTTGCTCCGTTTCGAGTGAACTTGGCCGATGGAAAAGTCGTTTGTACGAGCTCGAGGTGGATACTTGAGAAGGTTCGGGAAATAATAGAGTATCCCAGCTGTAACATAGCTGAGAGTTTTATCGCGTTTGCAATTTAAAAGTGTGCCGAGTTTGTTTAATTTGTTATATCGGGTGTTTGTAGCGTTCTGTGAACATTGTCGCAATTTTTTTCGTCGCGTTGCACAACAGGGGTGTAAGTGTGTTTTCATTGTGTAGTATAGTGCATTTTAGAGTCTATCTTCCTCTTTCCACTGTTCTCTTCATCCTTTCATTTTTCTCTCCAGACGATCTGGCTTGCCGCTGTCTACTGCTGAGCTCGCGTGACGTTTGTGCTTTTGTTCCTCCGCAGAGAGCGAGAGAGAGAAATTGACGTATTCTCAGAGATTGGCCGGAGCAGTCGAGACCTGAAAATTTGCCGGTCGAAATTTCGGGGCAGGGAACGCGAGGCTCTTTGCGAACCTAAATGGTCGAAAGTGGAATTCGTGGAGGTTCGCAGAAGAGTCCTTGAAGTATCGTTACACGCTGATTGAGTAATATGGAACGACGAGTGACCCAAAAATGTTGTTCGACGTTAATACAGAAAATTAATAAGAATTAGATTGGTGAGTTGCGAGAGACATGTGAACCTTTCGCTTTTGCAAGGCAATCACTCTGATTAAGCTATTGCGACAATCAGTAGAAATCTTCTTCCTAGTAGTCTAATTGACTCTAACTAACTGCCGCCTACGATTCCATGAAATCAAAGGTCATCGGTTACCACAATGGCAGAGAAGGGATCGTAAATAATAAAATGTATTAACGATAAAACGAAGAAAGCTCCGACAGATGGATGTATCGCTGAAAGGTTGCGGATCTGTTCGGGATGAATGAAGATATATCGATTATAAAATCCTTTATGAACTAATGCTCGAAGACCTCCGGGCGACCTTATAACCTAAATTCACTCTTATTATCACCGAGTTGTGTTAGCTTCTTGAGACCTATTGTCGCGAAACGCCATAAATCCTGACCTCAGCCCAGGCTCTTGACGTTCTATTGTGCACTGCAAAACAGAGTTTCTGGGTCGATGGTCCGCAAATATTTTAGTTAAAAGTGCTGATACGTGCTCGATCTACCGTGGAAAAATAGCAAGTCACGGTGTCCGCGTGATAATTAATCGTTCTTTCATTCTGCCGCTACGTGGGAACCGCCACACCGGATATTTTCGACTCTAACAATTCTATTTTTTCATGTGATTATTTCACTTGTATCCTCTGATTTACTCTCTGTTGCCGAAACTAAAAATGTGCAAAAAATTACTCAATGAAACTATGCGCGTGAATTTTCTCCTCGTAAATCTGTTCACCGAGATACGCTGCCGGTCAAAATTTTGCAATCACCGTGCATTGCAAATTACACAGAATTTTCTAGAAAAAGAATAACAATTTTAAGAATTTTTTATCATTCAAATATTGACGTCCACAGTATCAATTTCAAATCTATCAAAAATTAGTAAGAGATTCGGTATTGACGAAAATTAAGAGGCGATCCCAAATTGAAGACCTTCAATTTTTTAAACGTGGTGCCTAATATTTCCCCCCAGAGAAACATCTATGCAATGAATGAGAAATTTCGGACATATCCATTGCAATAAATAAGTTACACAGAAATTTCCAAAAAAAGGAAACACCAACTTTAATAATTTTTTATCGTTCAAATCGGTCGATACGAAGTAAATTGTTATTGATCTCCACAATATTAATTTCAGTAGCTGGTTCGGTATTGAAAATTGGGAGATGGTCCCAAACTTTTGGCCGGTAACGTAGATACGAAGACCTCGTCAATTTTTTAAAAGGGTGCCCAATATTTTTCCTCAGAAAAATATCTACTGCGATAAATGAGGAATTTCTGAAATATCCTGTTGGATTATTAGGAGGAAGGAGTGTCTGTGTAGTAGTAACAGCAAAAACGATCAACATACTGAGGCAACATAATTAATATAAACATACATAGAAGAATAACATAGTAACCATCTGTTTAGTGGACGCTGATATGCTTTTTTTTCCTCGCGTATAAAATAAAGAAGAGGTTATAATTGAGGTATCATCTTTTAATTCATTACCTAAATTCCAATGCATCCGTTGCAATAGATGGGAAATTTCTGAAACATCCATTGCAATAAACGAGAAATTTCTGAAATATCGAAACGAGACACCCTTATCCCTACACCAAACGAGCCACAACGACGTGGCTGTCGCTGTGGTAGGTGTTGCAGCAGGTAGTCGGTCGAACGAATCACGCTTTTCCCCGGCGTGGTGGAGATAAAGTCACCGGGACACATCGGGTAGGTAAGACAAATAGAGGACAGCTCAGTCGGGCCTCCCGGTAAAGCCGACCAAACACTAATGAACCCGACGAGTCGCTTGGAATGGTATCGGGCCGGGGACTCGGCCACGCTCTCGGTGATTAGTCGTTAATGCTTATCATTAACCCCGGGGGTTAATTCCCGCATTAATTACTTCGGCCGTGTCGCCTGTTGGAAACTATCTCGACCCGGTTGCACGCGTGCACACGCCGCCACACAGGTGCCCCCGGTTTCGAGCGGATCGTGTGCGTCGCCACCGTGAAAACCAGACCGAAAGGGGTCCGTCCGCGGCAATTCGGGATCGTTTGTCTCACAATTGTCGCTTCGTCGATGATTTATCTCCGTTCTGTTAATCTTGCTTTCTTCTTTTTTTTTTTTTGCAACTGAAGATTTTTCTTGATTTTTGTGTTTGTTAATTTTGAGACTTTATCTACCGCTCATACTTGAGCGCGGATTCGTCGCCAGTACGGTTTTGGCTATTGCGCGGAAATAGTGTGATATCGCTCGTAAGAGACGTCACTCTCCGTTCATTAACAAGTGAACGTGAAATAAAAATTTTCTAAAAATTGATAAAAAAAAAAAACGAGGGACTAGATCTAATCCGAAAACCGTCAATTTTAGAGGTCGATGACCCTTGAGTACCGAAAAGGCGACGAATTGGCTAGAGTGTTGAGCGATTTTTGAACTCCTCTTTTAACCCTCTGAAGACGATGGATTTGTGTGTTTACAAAATACTACGAACGAAATTAGAAAATTAATATATTTTTGAATATAACTTCGATACGATTTAGTTTAAGAAAAGTTATAAATTTTTGTAATTTCCTTCGCTCCGCTTTGCAACATCGTAAGAAATTTCTCCGATTCTTTTCTCCATTTCGTGTTCATCCATTCTATTCACTGGAACACACAGCGGTCGGAGTAATTACGCTAATTGGTGCACGAGTGGCAAATCACGGAAAGGGAAGGTGAACTTTGTTCGGCGCCGATGCTATCTTCGAACGTTATATCAGACTGATAATTAAGGCGTAGCGATGGTCAGCGGTTATTAAGAGACCCGCGCGTTTAGATTGATCCAAGCGGTTCAAGCACGGCGAATCGCGTGCACAGAAAATGTTACGGCCGTTCAAGTTTTCCGGAAGTCCGCTTCTTTATGCTGCCGCGTCACACTTCTCTCTCTCTCTCTCTCTCTCTCTCTCTCTCTCTCTCTCTCTTTTTGCCACGTTATTGTGCCAGGTAATTTAAAGAAAAAAAAAAGAAATGCAGATAATAGTAACGAGTAGAACAGCGATACAACAGTCGCGAACTCTCTGTAAATAATATTCTCATTAAAATCTCGCGCCAAATCCTCTCTAATTTCTCGCCAAGGGCTCTCCATCGCATCGTACACTTTGTTCTAGATATTTTCATCCACTCACGCGAACATTTCTAACGTCGCGTTTATTCTTCGCTCCAGAAATCTTGCTACGTTATTTTTTCAACCCTTGCCTTTATTTATTACACTTGAGGAATATTGCGAAATAGTATCAATTTTTATACACACTTTTTGTACGCTCTTGAAATTTTCTTTCAATTTTTGAAAATGACACATTCGCCAAAATGCCATTTCAAAGTTTTTATTTAATAAAAAATAATGTCCTTGATACGTCGATTTAAACAATTTAAAGAAAGGGGGGTCGATAGACCTAATTTATGCTTAAAGAGGAGTGGTCAATGGACGAGTTCTCATCACTCTTCAGAGTGTGTTGAAAACAGTATACCCAAGCCAGAAAATTAGCTCACAGAAATTTATTCTCGTTACTAATAAAATTAAATTAAATTAAAAAAAGAAGGCTGTGTGTCCTGTTTTCATCAATGGTCCCAATTATATTTGATTAATTTTCCCGCAACAAGTGCCGAAGTATGTGAAATCAGAAGGTGCGCCACGGTGGAAATATCGAAAGGCTTCGAAGCAACGCGGTTAATTTGCAATTCGAAATTCGACGAGGCGCCGTAAATAAAGGATTCCCCTTTGACGAAAAATCACGTGTGCTCCCCGGTGACATAACAGCGGCGCGACGTATCGGATATCCGGGCGCAATAACTTCGACTCGCGGGACAAGTTTACGAGGTACGGAAACTGTCATGCAATAAAGATGTACAGTTCGGTAAATAGCATTTGGGATTCGATGCAATGTGTGCCGAAGGCATAATACACTTGTAACCGCGATGCGGGACCAATAAAATTTCTCCTCCGTTCTTCCTTGTCTCTCGGCGCGCGGCGTGTGCGGATGTCAGTGACCGCGAGGAATCGAGCCACCGAGGCGAATCAATCGCCCGGACGCGGCTTAAATTTTTCAGAGGGAGCCCGAACAGCCTGTTCCGTTGATCTTGAGAAATGTTGGTACTGTTTATGGTCGGAATTCAGCCTGCTTGCAGATCACTTCCACTATAAATTTCCAACAGAATCTTCATCTTGAATCTGAAATACGGGCGCCGGTGGATTATTTAGAAACGGAAAGAATTCGTCGATTTGAAAGATTCGTAGAAATACGTTAATTTGAAATTTCACTCTTGTACTTCTTCGAAATGAATTTTTATCGAAAAATATTGAGGAACAATTGTATAGTGTGACAGAGACTTTGATAAGTGTCTCGGAATTTTTTGAAAGACTAGAATTGTAAAAAAATTAGATTTGGGTATAAATCTCTTATACCATAGTAATCGCAAATTCGTTACCATTCTCTTCGTATTTCGTATTTTTGTTATAACTTCTTAACAAACCTTCAAACGACCTATGTTTATATAACATTTTTTTCTTACTTATAATCATAGAACATACTGACAAAGTTTTATCAGAAAAACTGGAACATCCTGTATGTTCTATTTCATTTAAGTTTGGTTGACTGTGGTGGTGTCTTCAAGTGTTTATTATAAACATTGTGTTTCGGATGATTGACTTGTATAAGGATACAATTATCTTTTAAACCCATTTTATGTGCATTAGATCCAAGATAGCTTTTTAATCCTCCGTTGGTAACCTGGGTCATTAATGACCCGAGCCAAATTTCACTCTTGTATTTTCTCGAAAAGAATTTTTGTTTATATCGAAAAAACTTTGAAACACTTGATTTAACGAACAATTGTATAATGTAATAGAGACTTTGATAAGTGTCTCAGAATTTTTTTAAATTTTTTGAAAGACCATAATAGTAAAAAATTAAATTTTGACATGAATGACCCAGTTTGCCTGCAAAATGTGAAAAAGTATCTTTACCTACCGAGGGTTAATTGTGATAAAATTGCGGTTCCTGGATTCTTCAGTATCGTCCTTTTTTTATCGTTCGATTTTCGAGAAAAATCGACGAATCTTGATAGAGGATCCGAAGAAAAACCCTCTGTATCAATAATGTATACACTCTACTCAGTATTCCACATGAAGGAACCTTCTTGTACACTCTTTACCCGAACACCTTGGCGACTTTCCACCGTGAGTCACGTTTACCGTTAACCGTACAAACAACCCGTCTGGCCTCTAGATTTTTCTTCCTGTCCCACCTCGATGCGACGCTATCTACCTCACACCAATCCAAAGTTCATCGGAAAGAATCAACACGTCAATTTTACAAAAGAATTAACATCTAAATTGCAGTTTAATCGTCTACTAAACTAGCCACTTGAATTGCAAATCACATCCTCTCCCGTATTCATCTATATTTTCCAACTTCTACTACCGTACATCTAACCTAACCTGTTTCCGTTAATTATCAATCCGGGATTTTTCCACGTCGGACTGGATGAAAACTCTTTCACCTGCTACTTTCTTCGCTGACGCGGGCACAATAGACGAAAGCTAGTTGCGGCGAAATTTAAAGGGAACGATATGGATGAGTCGCGGGGTTCTATAAAGGAGAACGCTATTAACCGGCGCTAAAAACGAGAGAGCGTGCCAACGGTATCTTTGATCGTACGTGAAAATAAGCACGCCTGTAACTCTTCGCCGGCGGTAGGTAAGATTTAATCGGTTCGCGGCTGACCGAAAATATATATCGGGGCTGGCTGAAAATTTCCTTAATTTCCCCCGGACGAAATTGCCCCGACCTCGATGAAACAGGGCACGCCTGTGTGCCTCACACGCCCGTATATATATATGTACATCCGAGCATTAGAACTGCCTTTACCACCCTCGAACGAGGGAGGCGGCTGTGGATAGACGTTGCCAAGCCAGAGGCCTGGGCTGACTTGAAGTATGCACTTGACGCATGCAACCTCAACTACGCCGTGCATTTTCGAGCAGACACGGGGTGGAACAGCCTATCCTTCTCTTTCCCCTGTCCTTTTCATCGTTTCATTTTTCTCTCCAGACGATCTACCTTGCCGCTGTCTACTGTCGAGCTCACCTCACGTGACTTTTTGTCCTTTTGTTCCTTCGTATCAGAGAGAGAGAGAGAGAGATCGATGTATTTTTAGAGATTGGGAGAGCTGAAAATTTGCACAATTTTTCAGATTGATGTGTAGTATAAGGAGTGGAAGAATTCTTTTAGGATTTTTTGGGATATCCAGATTCAATATTGTTCGAATCACACTTGGAATTTTTTTTTTCTCTGCTCCCCTATTTATGTCACAGTGGTAGGCTGACGATCTCTGTGCTCAGGAATCAGCACAGGAAAAGGTGTAAAAATTTTTTGATTTATGTATATTACAAGGAATGGATGGATTTGGTAATATTTTTTCAGCTTTTCTGCTTCCTTATTTACGTCACAGTGGTAGGTGAACGGTCGACAGGAAAAACCTTAGAGGGTTGTTTCTAAAAAAGGTGAGATTTTCTCGGCCACCGTACCGCATGGGACATTCCTCCCAGAAGTGAGAGTCAAATTTCGGCTATCAAGGGAAGTTCGGTAACCCGAAACTTTGAAACTTCGCAGAAATGTAGTTCGAGTAACTTTAATAACGAAACCATTTTTGTTTCGGCAGTGAAACACTCCTAGAGATGAAAATATCCTTTAAAAAAAATTGTGACTTTCCATATTATCGTGAATATTTACAAAATCGTACAAAATATGTAAAATATGTCGCATGTGGCGACTTTGTCAAAAAATCTTTGTCCAAAAGACAATTCTAGAGTTCTGATTCTTAACTACTTAAGAAACCCTTGAAACGATATTTTCCAAAAAATTGCTGATTTTCATCGACCGTGTCGTGAATTTGTCCTGTGAACGGTTCAAACAAATATTAATTACGAATCGATTGGGAAAAACGAACGATATCGTATCCTGTTTAAATGGAAGCTTTCATTTCGAAGACGTACGCACCTCGAGTACAATTGCCTTATTGTTGAACCAGCAATCTTGTCTCTCATAGTTGATCGCTTCGAGATCGCTTTGTGTTACTTAGGCGGTTTGGATACAAAGTTACCTTGTACTCAGGTAATCTGTAAGCACTTCGACGAGAAGTTTCCTTGCACGGATCGCAGTGGACCAATTACGCGGTCTTCGCTTAAGGTCTGTAGTGTATTTAGTGTATTTTGCGTCGTTGTAAACATTACAAGTACACAGAAACTCCCAAGGAATACCGAAATATAACGACTTTTAATTAGGAAACAACCTTTGCCTAGAATCTTTATATTCAAAATTCCCCTCTACACTCGTACTCTTCTAAAATCAAACTCGTAGATTTTAAGGGCTGGTTCCACCTTTTTAGAACGAACTTTCACTCAAGAAAAATTCCACATTCGAAAAAAGTTTCTTAAATTCAATGACTTGCTTGGTAAATTTACAGATGAAACACCTAAATTCCCACCAGAAGAGAAAAAAATACAGAAGATCTACGGGAACTCTGCGCTTCTTCGAATTTATCCGAACTTTCGAACTCCTCGTTCACCCTTCGTTCTTCCATTTTCACCGTCCATTCCTTCCTCGGAGACACGTGTACACCGGCGAACGGAAGTTCCCTTCATCTGCCTCGGTGCAGTTCCTCTCTAAAGACACCTCGAAGGGAAAGTTACGTCTGGGACAACTTGTTCGCCAAGTTTCTTGTGTCAATCGTTTCTCGTATCGCGGCTACCAGCGGCAATCGAACGATTGTCGGAGACGGTTTATCGCTGTATATTTCGTTCGCCGGACCGGAGTACTCGCAACGCGAGCACAGTACTCGGGATTAATTGGCCTGCGGCCCGTCAATATCCAGTTTCGCGCGAGCGTTAACTGATACACGAGATTTACGAGGCGAAAGCGCGAAAAAAAGCCGATATAATATCGCGCCGCGGTGGTTCTGAATAATGAGCGCGATATCCATAATTGTCTATCAAAACCCGTTCGCGTTCGCGCGCCTTGATCGCTGATTAACCGTGGCACAGTGAATCTCGGCTCGTTCTCCTCTCGCCTCGCCTCGCCAAACAGATTTCGACGTTTCTGGAGAGAGAGAAAAGAATATTACGTAGCTCTCCGCGTCACGTGTGTGTGTGTGTGTGTGTGTGTGTGTGTGTGTGTGTGTGTGTGTGTGTGTGTGTAGGTTAATCTTGTAGGTGTATCGTTTCGGTAGCTTTTTGTCTCGCTTGTTGGTGAAAGTTGAGAGTTCGGTAAGTAGTCTAATATCGAGGAATAAATTAGTCGCTCTTGAGTTTCTTCTTCCATCGGGATTTCCTCTTGTTTGGATTCGCGGTGTGTTACTTGTAGCACGAGTAGAAAGGTTTGTTCGAAGGTGTGCATACGTATATCTATTCTCGGAATTTTTCGCGCGAACGGTTTGCATATCGCGGTACGATAATGCGTGTTATCTGCTACGTGTCACAAGTGTTTATCGACGAAATGGCAGGCTCTTGAGGTGGATTTCTCGAGGAAGAAAATGTCGTGATATAACAAGATGTGGTAATGTTCGAGTATTCTCGGCTGAATTTATGTGTTGGGATTGAACGAGCCCTACTCCTTCGGTTGAAACGCCGAATTTTTTAACGCTGAAACAACCTGAGTTCCATGTAGTATACCAATTTTTTCTCTTGTAGCAGATTCAGGTATACTATATAAGGAACTTTGAAACGAACGTGGAAAAGCATCTTAATAACCTTTTTTTAATTTAAAGTAAGCAATCTGAATGACTGGAGAATTCGCGAATTTCACTAACCATAGATACCAATTTTTCTAAGAGACTCATGTCTACGTGAAAACTACTGTCCGGGTCAAAAATGACCCATTAGCGACTTTCTAAAAAAGAAGTGAATTATCGTTTGTGACTTAATTTTTTTCATGTATACGTTTATTTGCATCGACGCAAATTTAATTTTTCAATCACACAAAAATTCACTTTCAGAAGATCGCGAACGGGTCACTTTTGACCCGGCCGATAGTTGAACCAACAGCTCTGCAAAAAGCACATCTGTCCTTCGGCCGGAGCTCTCTCCGAAAACAAGCGAAACAAACGGCGTTATAGACCCGCGACGATCACGGGCGGCGAGCTCGTAAAACGTCTGGAAACTTGTGTGGGAGGAAACGTCAAAGTTAGTGAATGGCCCATTCAATGCACTGTCGCGTCCGGTCAAACCGGTCCGCGATCTCTCGCTGTGTTTATTTGGCACGTTGGCTCGCTGTTCTCGCGAAACTGACCGTAGAGAACAGAGGAGAAAACAGAGTGGTTTTCGAAGAAAACGACCAGAAGTGTGTAATATGTGTGTGTCTCTTGCTAGGGGAAAAAAAGTGTGATACGAAGGTGAAGAGGGATGGTTAGAGATACATAGCGCGTGTGTTCTCGAGGTGGCGTTTATCGCGAACCAAAACGAGAGTTTCTTCGTTTTCGTTCGCCATCGATCCGTCTCGACAGGAAAGGGACACTGTCGAAGGAACAGGAAGTCCCCGTGTCAGCTCGAATCAAAGCGACACCAACTTGCTCGAGAAACTTGGCCACTCTGCTCGAAAACAATGGCTCGTGTCTGTGACGTGTCTTTCGGGCTATCTTCGAGTGTGTCTCGGAGATGGGTCGGGGAATCGATCGGTTCGCGAGAGAGTTGCGTCGAGTATCTACACGGTGATTCGACGCGTCGTTAACACCCTCGATATACGTATCTGGTTAGGTTCGAGTTCTGTATACGAGGGAGGAGAGAGAGACAAATTTCACAGAAGACCGAAAATGGGCCGGCGATGATGAATGGTACCGAGGCTCTCTGGCTCGACGATCCTTCTTCGGCGACGCTTTTCAGGTCGGACGAATGAATCTTCTTGATCCTTTTCTTTCCTGATGGTCTCCTTTTTTCAAGCTTGTTATTCGTGTAATTTTTGTGAATATTTTTCGGAGCTTTTGGATAGCTGGTGTTTGTAAGTTCAGGTAGATATTTGGGGAGAAATTTGAGTCTTTTAAATTTTATTTAATACAACACTGTATTTTATGTTCTCTAATTTTGTTCGTGTAAGCCTGGAATTAGAGAGAAAAATATATCCTCTTTCTCGAATACCCGGGGATATTTAAAAAAATTTTATTTTCCCCTGGATTTCACGGGACTGCACTGGCCTACTTCCTTCCTCCTGTGTATATTTTAATTTAATCCGGATGACGGTGATTTTGGTGCCTAGAATTGACATTGTTGCAGAGAAATGTAGGAATGAGCAGTTCATGAATATTTCAGAAATTTTATTGTCAATACATTATTTGAATATAAAAATACATGTTCGAACTAGATCTGTACACCGTAATAAATAATATTAATTTATAATCTCAATGTTTCAAAATTTTACATGTATCGGCATCAGAGTCCTTTGAAAGAGAGAGGAACTCGTTCAATCCGGCGTCGCGTTTACTTATTCCATCGACATACAATGACCACAATTTTTTTATGTTCCAGGTAAGCCCATGGCAAATCCTTTTCCATTCGCCGGATCAAACGTAACATGACCCGTGAGTATTTGACGATGAATACAAATAAGCGCGTTGGAGCGGAACCTTGAGCGTGCTTCTATAACCCAGCGGCTCTCCGTTTGACTTCCAATTCTCCAAAAAATGCCTCGTTCTACCCACCGACGACAAAGTCACCGTTTTACCTTCGCAAAAAAAAAAAAAAATTGCTACAGCTCGGAAACTTTTCTTTTTTTTTTCTTTCTCCAAAGCTTTTCTACCGTAAACGTTACGAACGAAACAGGATAACCGCACGTGAAATTATAGCGGTTTACGTTGTTCTTCCGCGACACGACTATCCACTCGTATCGTTAGCTGCGTTTCGAATCGAAACGTCGCCTGTCCCGTTTTCGAAACCGGCTGCGTTCGCTTCGTCCAATCGCAGGGACGAGCGGAGCTCGTTGAACGACGAAGCGTGCGCCTCGGGTAATTGTTATTCTCGCATAACTTAATGCCTTAATCAACAATTCAAATCGGTCCCGCGCGCGAAACGCGACTGCGGCCCATCTCGGATATTTCTTCCCTCTGAAAAACTACCTTCTTGCGCTGGCCGTTGTTTACTTACGCCGGTTGTGCAACGATCAATTATGGATGAGACGGAGAGAGGAGGAAAAAGACGGGGGACGTTATGAGAGCAGTCGGTCTCTTTCACGTGAAAATCGAGAAAGTTGCGTTGTTTCGCGGAGAACCGTCTTTATAAACACGTTTCAGTTCCTTCTGTGATAATAGAATTTTTGGTTCTTCTTTATGGGGTTTAGGTTTTGTAGCATTCCGAAATTTTGGATTTTATAGGCTTTGTCGGTACGCTTAATTACAGATGGTTTTTCTGGTTTTTCTTCGATTATTCGACACTCAAAATGTAAATCACCTTCATTTTTTTAAATATTGTAATATATATAATTTGAAAGACTGCATTCTCGACGATTCCTTTGGGTTATCTCAAAAACTCCTTCGTTAAGTGATCGATTCTCAAATTACAGTATCTACTGTTCGAGTAGCAAGTAGTACAGGTCAATCATTAACACGACAAGAAGGTATACTTACTAAATTAGAAAAAAAGAATGTGTAAGAATCTCGCAGAGAAACTATATTCTCGACATTTCCTTTGGGTTACGTCAAAGACTCCTTCGTTAAGTGATCGATTCTCAAATTACAGTATCTACTGTTCGAGTAGCAAGTAGTACAGGTCAATCATTAACACGACAAGAAGATGTACTTACCTAAATCTATTCTAAATCAGGAAAAAAATGAAAAAAGAATGTAAAGGAATCTCAGAGAATCATTTATAGTCTGATTCACCATACCTTCTTCGACAAAATTAATTTTAATTAACATTCCACTCCTATTGTGTCATTCTCAGATAAACACAAATTTCCTGGACATTATCGAAGAAGAATAGCGAGCAACGACGTTATTCATTCATCATTCACGCGCGTTCCATTTCACAGTTTACAAAATACTATCGTCTATCGTTAAAAAGCATCGTGGTTGGCCTATCCGTCGAGCGATACCATTACGAAACTGCTTGGGCGCGAGGACGTTGATCCTTGGACGTAGGCGGGAAACACGGTTCTCGAAGGAGCTCGCGCGGGTTTTCTGGCTTCTGGCTTAAGGAGAGGAGGGCCGAAAGGCGGTTACACGGCCATGTTGCCGGACTAGGAGCGATCTAGTATGCGGATACAGACATTAGCCGTACACGGGGATCGATAAAACGCTATGCGTGTCGCGTTTATTATGCACGGTGTTCGCTTGTCGTGGAATCAGTGCCGGTGAGTCCTCCTCTACGTCTCGTCTCGCCTCTCCCGGTCCAGTTCCCGTTGCTCGCGTGCCCGCCTGTGTGCGAATTGCGTGCCGCAAGTCGGCCCTCAGACCGCCCCGTTAACGAGCCTAATTAACTTACAATCGAAATCGCCGGCCTGATTGGAAGTATTCGTGTCACCGTGTTAATACGGCCGACGCGTTCTTTTGCCCCGACGCTTCTAGACGAGATTACAGGGTACGGTGTGTGTTTTGGAGTGGAAGGAATTTTGACGGTTTTGTTCAGTTTTGCTTTTATTGAATTCTATCTGAAATTTTCTGTACCTAATTGATCATTTCTTACCAGTGATTTTTAACGTGATGACGACGAATGAATTTTATTAGTTAATTATAGGTTAGGTTCGATTTTGGTTTCGTTGAATTTTGTTGTAATTCTATGTGAAATTGTCTGTACCTAATGGATAACTTTCTGTCGACGATTTCTAACGCGATGATTTTTATTGGACTTTATTAGTTAATTGTAGATCAAATTACAAAATTTAGAAAAAAAAGGGATTCATTAGCTTAATTGGTTAAAGTAGTTTCTTGATAAGCTGAAGATCTAGAGTTGAGTCTTCATTCGATAATCCAATAATTGACTCTTCCTGCTCGTAACTGATTCTCTATTTTCAACTGGGAATTTTATGAGAATTAAGTGCATTAGCTTGTCGAGTAATTTATTGACGGGACAGTCATCCTCTGGAAGAAAGATGGAAACTCGTGCTTCGACTTTATGATCTAATCGATCAGTTCTTGAAATTTGCATCCTGGTTTATCAGGTATCGCGTTCAAAATTACGATTACAACGTTACAAATGTATCGAGCCACGATTTCAACGAATACATTATTTCTAGATTTTCGAAACACTTCTAAATTTCGCTTGCTAACCATTAAAAAAGAAACTACTTGCTCTTCGTCCTTCACCAACTTCTTCAAACCCTCTCTTTATCTCCCCTAAAGAACCCACGACAGTGCTGTCACAAATCAACCACCATTTCCATCACGAAACCCTGACAAACTTCGACACGCACTGCTCCTACCAAGTAAATCTCTACGAAACTATAGACCCAAAAGCGTTTCCTCGTTACGAGTCCCATTCGCGGCGATAAACTTTCACGCTCACCGAGCGGACGAATAACGCAATCTCTCTCTCTCTCTCGCTCGCGCGGTGACGTCCGAAAAAGAATCCGCTGGGCGCAGCAGCCGCGGCGTTTAAACTCCGATAATTGAATTCGCCAATATCGCCGTATCTTCTGTATTGAAAATTCAGACTTGCCCACGCGCGCTCCTCGAGCACGCGTGGGCGTGTGCTCGAGCTTCGAGCCGCTTTATCGTTGCAAACCGCCTCGTCCAGGATCGAACGACATTCGACCGATCGTTACAACCACGATACCATCAGCCCTGCGAACAGAGAGAGAGAAAGAGTCGCGTTATTGCTGTTCCAGGATCAACGCCTGGCGTATGCGTGCAATGTCACGTTACTCGATCTTCGGTACGTACAAGTGAACTGTCGTTGAGGAGATTTTTCGTCGAACGGAGAAGAAATTGAGCGTCGATTTGCACATCTGAACACCGGCTACTGTGAAGAGGTTGATTTCTGGAGGCTTCTTTCCAGCGTGTATGGGCAGTGTGTTTGTTAATGTTGCTGTTATTCTTTGGAGTGAGTGAATTGTGCGGTGAGTTGGGAGACTACTGGTTTGTTTCGGAATGAATTGCGTTCGAGGGATAAATGGAGAGGTTTTCAGTGATGTTTGTGGAATGTTCAGTTCTGGGACTGCTGGGTTCTTTCTGAATGAACTGTGATCGGTAGGTTTGAGGGACGAATTGCGATGTTTTCTGTGCAAAGATTGTTCCATTTCTTCATGTAGAACACAATTTTCAATGGTCTGGTTGTTCTTTTTTATTAAATTGACAAGGTTCCAAACCCAGATTAGAATTTTTAATTTAATTTTCCTTACAAAGTATTGGTTTAAGCTATCACAGGAAACTACTGGGTTCTTTTTGAATGCACTGTGATCGGTAGGTTTGAGAGTTTTTCAGTGCAAGGATTATAACGAATGAAACTGACTATTTCTTCACGTAGAACACAATTTTCTATAGTTTAGCTATTTTCCTAATCAAACTTTTCTATAGTCTGGTCATTTGTTCGGTCCCGAGCACCGCGACGCAGGACCGGCAGGACGAGTGCGTAGCCGAGCCGCATGGCATCAGCGGAACCGTGGTACAATGTCGCGATGAGGCCTTCGACAAAGGGATCCCGCGAGGACCCGAAGCGGGACCGCGGTTGCCAAGGTGAGAGGGCTCGAGTGTTTCTTCGCTTGAGGGGACTCGCGTTGGGTCCTGCGTCGCATGGGCCGCCAAAAGCGACGATCGCTCGACGTCTTCCGTATCGCGTCGCACTTACCACCACCACGTCGGGTGTGGACGGCTCCGTGCTATGAAACACGGAGGTTTTCACCCTCGAGAGACATTCTATTGAGAACACGCCTAGAAATACCTTAATTGTTTAATGCCCTGCCGCGAGTCAGCGTTTCCAAGCATCGAAGAGTTACGGCGTTTTGGGACGCTACATCATTTTTCTAATTAAATTGACAAGGTTCTAAGCCAAGATTACAATTTTTAATTTAGTTCCGTTCACAAACAGTTCACAAATCCAGATTCCATTCGTAAAGCTTGATACACTGAAACGTCAAATACAATGATCACGAAAAAAAGGCAATCTGCTCGAATAACGAAGCTTTTGTCAAGATTATATCATTAAGGTTCCAAGCCAAGATTAGAATTTTTAATTTAACTCTGTTCACTGACACAGAAAAATACTACAAATCCAGTTTCCATTTATAAAGCGTGATACACTAAAGCGTCAAATCCAGTGATCATGAAAAAAAAAACCAATCTGTTGGAATAACGAAGCTTTTGTCAAGATTGTATCATTTCGACTGGGTGTATCATGTTCGATCTTTGACACTATATGTCACTGTGCATCGAGCATTTTACCAAAGAGCGGCAATCAATTGACGAATACGTATCGAGAGGTGACAGTTCATCCGCTCATCGTTGGTAACGATTGGTATTTCACGTACACGCGTGGTAAATAGAGTTATTACAACTGCCAGAGATCGCAGTAATTTTGCCAAACATGATTTATCGACACTCTGTCCGGCATTCGTGGAACGAAAAAGGTTAGCCTTTTCACGATATACGACGCGTGGATATTGGGCTTCGTTAGTTCTCGTATGAATATATGAATATCAATTAGCCGGTGACGAATTGTAAAATCTGCAAAATACGTTTCGTGTTCAATGCTACTTGCATTGTGCCAAATAACCAGTCCCGTGATTTTGCGATTACCTCGAACAACTTTATTTGCCTCTCGTTTAATTTCCAACATGTTGACGTTTATTAATTATTTGCGAAATTGTCGAGGTTAGGCTGGCGATTTCTAATTTCTCGGTTAAAAGTGTGCCAGAGAACTCGTTGAAATGGAAGCGAGTTGGTCTCTTCACGATCGACTCTTCGAAGATCTCTTATACAGGGTGGTACACATAACGTGTCCACTTTAATTATTTTCGTTGTTAGTAAACCGATAAAATCTTTTTTATCGCAGAGGATACGGTTTCAGGGAATCTCCAAGATCTTAGATTTTTTCTGTCTTCTTTTAAAATAAGCTTTCAATTTTTTTAAAGGAAATTTAGTTTAAGAAAGGACATAGGAAAAATGTAAGGTCGTCACTTTCTACGGTTTTAATGAATCTTCAAGGTGATGATCTTAGATTTTTTCTGTCTTCTTTTTAAAATAAATTTTCAATTCTTTTATATACAAGAAACTGTATTATCGAAAATTTGAATTAAAAAATTATTTTAAAGAAGGGCGTAGGAAAAATGTAAGGTCATCACACTCTACGGTTTCAAAGGACCTTCAAGCTGATGATCTCAAATCTTTTCTACCGTCTTTTAAAAATAAGTTCTCAAGGTCACGTTAAAGAAACTAGTGTTATACGTAAAAAAAAAATTGAACGCGACCTTCGAAACTTATTACAAAATGAGACAGAAACAATATAAGGTCGTCAGCTTAAGTTTTGAGAAAAAGACAAAAGAATGTCGATCAGGCTACTAATAGCAAAAATAATAGAGCTGATCACATCAAATGCATCATCCTGTACCTTGAATCGCAAAGCGAAAACAACGATAGCTTTATTAGACAGGAGATATTTCTTTCATCGCTCTCTATCGCCCCGCTTTACGTGTTATTAACTTCCTATTACAAGATAGAGCACAATAATCGTTAATCAGCGGCTGTCGGCCATTCGAATCGATTACGAAACAATACATCACCGATCCACGTTACATCAGACACCGAAAGGAAATTGTGTTAAAAGCAAAAAAGGAAAAGGAATTAATAACCCCCCTCTAGCAGAGTTGTCTCAATATTTCATCCCTATTTAACATCGATCCTTTGCACAACACTCACGTTCGCGTTTCCACGTACGAATCCACGGTAGATCCGTTCGCTTTGCACCCGACAGGGTATATCTCTGGTGTGGTGGCCACTTTCGTCCGTTGAATCGTAATTAATTTCGATCGGAACGAATCAAGAGATTTCACGGACGTCTCGTTCACCGGTATCAGGAGGACGAGGGGCGCGCGAAAAAATAATTTACCGCCGCGCGCTCTGTTGTGGCGATCGGGGCAATTTACGAACGGGTGAAAGTCATCGATTAATTTAATGACTGACAGCTCGAACAGCAGTCCTTCCTTCGTGCTGCTTCCCAAGCATCCGCTCACACCACCTCGTGCTCTCCTCTCGATATCGTTCCTCTCCAAGCGGACGAATAATTCTCCGTCGAAAGTAGAGACGACCTGCGACGTTCGGTAAAAATCTCTTTTCTCTCGCGGCGAAATTAACGAGGCGTGTTGCTTCGGGCGACCGGGCAGAAATCGCGTGAAAAAACGCCGACTTGTCCGATTCGCAAATAAATTATTTATACATCCCGCAACGTTGGGAAAAAGCAAATTACAAACGTCGCGAGTAAGGTTTACGCGCGTCCACTGTAACGAACTGTAATTAAATCATAAATTTCTCGATCGCAAGGATACACACGCGATTCTTTCCCCTCCAATTTTACTCGTCTCCTCGCGCTTCCAACGATTCGTTAGCAACGTGTAATTAATTTTTATAAATCGGGGATAATTGTTCGTTATCTCGACGGAGTCTCAACCCGAGTGCATCCCACGATCGATTTCGCACGCTTCAGGAGGATCCATTGCATCTTCCTACAGTGTTTGTTTAATCCTCGACAGGTATGTCAGCCGCCCGACCCTTAGATTTCTTAGCATGTAGTTCTATTGTATATAGTTTTCGCCTTCGCTCGTTTCGTAGCAGCGGCAATTTTATGACGCCACGGCAATCGTAGTCTTTCAATCTAAGAACTTGTTTTCGACTTAGAATCTTCGCCCCTTTTTTAACTTGTACATTTTTGCATTCATATGGTCACCAGAGCCGAAGCGCGTCTTAACGTTATTGTCTGCTAC
>NW_017100231.1:1495998-1507472 GCF_001263275.1 Habropoda laboriosa | reverse complement strand
TCGCGGAAGGGAACGACAGAAGTCATCTGACCACGCCACGAGTCGCTCCTTTTAGAAGTTTAGACCATTAGCAATAGTTGTTTTATCCTAATCACAGAGGTGGTCTTTCGAAGACGAACCTATTAGATTTAGTTAGCACACCACGTGCTAAATTCGACAAATCTCGAAAGTTGGTTGCAACTACCACGAGCACATCAAAACAGTGTTGGATAATCCTTTCGAACACGCTGTACTTTTCAATTATGAAACTGTCTTGTACTTACTGAAACTGTTTGTATTTAGAGTCAAGTGAAGTGTTATTTTACTATTCTCGTCTCTGCGCGAAGGATCGATGAAACTTGACCGTACAGCTCGCGAAGATCCCACGTTTATTTCACGAGCGATCGTGCGAAAGCTCTTCGGTAGTTGGAGTACGAGGTAAAAAAAGAATAGACGAGGTTCGCAAAGAGAGAGAGAAAGTAAGGTATAGGTAAAAAGACAGGTAGCTGTCCTGCGATGAGAGGTGTTTTTGTCGCCTGTAAGAATTATCCAATTGCGCGGAATGTGATTTCGCCAGGACACGCTCGATGGCACCGCTTAATCCGTCCGTGCGCCAACGTATCGCGCCCGTTTTCCCGATATTTATTTGTCGTCCGGTTTTATTGCAGCTACGAACGTTGAAATTAATTAGAACATCGGTATTGCTGGGTTAACGACGTTCCGCTTGGAGGACCACCGAGAGATGCCCGGTACCTTTTTCGTTTTCTTCTCCCGGTTCTCTTTCCTTTTGCTTCCACCGGCTGTTTAATTATCGCGGAAGCTTCGATGGACGATAATTAAGCGCCGTGATGAAATTCCGGGCAATTGTCGTTCCTACGTTTTATATAATGTCGAGAACGACGAACATTTTCTGGGATTTGTTGCGAAATTTTGCCCCAATTATGACGTCGGTGGACGTTTAAAAAGCGTACAGGTTATGCAAGAGTGACGTCAGTGGGCATTTAACCATTTGCACACGGAGGTTATTTTAGTGTAGCAAAAGGTTGCAAATCGGATTTTTGAAATTTCTTTGAATTAACGTAGAAATAAAGTATACTTATTTAAACATTCAACGTATTCTCTGTCACTATGGTGAACAAATTTACGGAGGCCCTCTGACTCGATTAATTATTTACCAAGTGACAATTCGCCACTCGATTGCAAAGGGTGACAAATTTACATTCATACATGTAAAGAGAAATTTTCCAACTTTTCACTCGAGAATTAAGTCAATTATTTTGTTTAATACACTTGGTAATTTTTCTTACAAAATTTTATTTCCGATTATAAAAAGAAACGAGTTTTAAGTTCGCTGTTCTCTTATGTAAACGAAGATCTCTTTTTTACCTTGCAAGTTTTCATTTTGGTCAAAGCAGCTGCGTAAAAACATATCACACGCTATAGCGGAGAATGAAAGAGCACTTCCCAAACAGGCTGAACGAATACGATATCCTGAACGGTTGGAAACCGTCCGATTCGCGCCACACGAGGGGAACACTGAATGAATCGATAAGAGCGAATGGCGCGTGGGCTGAGATCGCATTCGCCGGCATCGTACTACGCGTCGTCGTTTTCCGTCGTTTTCTCTTTATTATCCGGCTCTGTCCTTCTGTATTTGGAATTCCGCGTAGGACTGGTTTGCTCCACGCTCCTCTACAACCCATCGTACTCTTTCTATTCACCCTGTAACCCAAATAAAAGGCGCGTTTATCGCTGAACGCTCTACCGTTCCAGGGATCGGCATTTTTCTCCAACTGTTCCAATTAATTTTAGATTTATCTTTTCCTTTTTAAACAGGAATTTGTCGAGCAAGTAGAGCGTTTTATTTTCATTGTACCCGTTGTCTATTTTCAAATCATTTATTTTCGTTATATTCGTTAAACAACGCGGTTTCGATTCTGCGCGAATTTCTTTTTTCGGAGAATTTAGACGTTACAAATTTCTTTATCGCGACGAATATTCTCATTTCTCGTCCAATTTCTCTTCTGGCATTTTTCACTTGCACGAGAGTTCTCTCTGGAGAATACTAAACTGCTTCGTGTTTGCGAAGCAATTGCCCGGCGAGAGCAAGTCGCAATACATCAACTCTCAGAGAGTCGAGCGATGCTCTCAGACAGTCACTCTCGGACAGTGTCCACTCGTGAGAGACACTCTCGAGAGCAACTCGCGATAGTTTCACTCTCAGACGCAGAGTCCACTCGCGATAGTTTCACTCTCAAAAGGACACAGCTCTCTTATGTTTGATCCGAAAAAAAATACCACGAATTTCACGCGATGATATGACACTTTTAGGTATTTTTTTTTCCAAACTAGCTGCGCAAACGACGCTTATACCGCGTTTAGTCGATATCATAGGCTTGTAGGAATACAGTGCTCTCTCGAATAAAGCGATTTCGATTAGATTTATATAGTTAGCCTAGTTTAGCATATCTTTATAATTTTCGTTATCACGGCAAGTGGTGAGGAAGAACTGTGTACATTAAAGGATCGGTGTACATATATGCGTGAATAATGTAATTGCATAATGTGTATGTGTGTATACATACGTACACAATCGAATAATTGCGTTAATTGAAGGTAGAGAAGAGCCTGCGCATTACTGATTAGATTAATTACTGTTATAATTTCGTTTTATTGTATCCTTAGTTTATTTTTATTGTAATAAGATGCGTTATACCTACGGTTCCGCAGTTATGAAGGAACGAATTAATTTCTTATCGCGTTTCCCCGAGATTTATGCATACTCTATCCTTTTCTGGGGAAACGTTGCTTCTCAATAGGCTTTTAAATATGCACACTTCGTTTTTCTATTGAAAATATTCAGGTGGTTTTATATTTATGCACATGCATTGGAAGAATACAAATGTACTTGGGTTCTTCGTGAAGACGAGGGGTGGTTCCTAATTACGCGGGCACTAGACGACCCTAATCCCCGCATTATTCGAGCACTATACCTTCGTTCAACCAATCCTGTGCCGTGTGTATCACAATTTTCACAACTGAAATTTTTATTAACACGTTCGCTGCCATCGATACAGCACACGTGATCCAAAATGTATCGCCCAGAGTGCTATCAATTTTTCAGCGAATGTACGAAACAAAAAATTTTCAGCGAATTTTCCTCGACCGAACGCCTAAATAAACCGCACACTACGGAAGATTAAAACATCGATAATTCACCGCCATCGATATTTCATCGAACATATTAATTACTATCTTTCGGTTTGCTTTTTCACTTTGCCGAACACATCTTTCAGTATCATTCCCAAAAATATCGCAGCGTATTCCCGTATACGACTGACTAAAGCCTCAATAATGGATCGTCAGCATTACTCGACTGGTTAGTCAGCATCTTGGCCCGGTCTGTTCGTCGTAGGATAATTAACCAGCAACCCAGTTCCGAGGAATCTCGCTTAGTTACTCAACAAAGCGACTCCCTACTCGAACACTCTCTCTCTCTCGCTCTCTGTTTCTTGGGACGAGTACGCCAGAAGGAGAAGCAATTACCAGAGTCTTAATCGTGCCCGTTGATTTATGATCGATATAATTATTCGATTACGTCTTGCTCGAATGGAGGTAGGCCGGTTTTATCAGGGATAGAGCGATGCTCCGTAGGCAGCCTCGATACGCGTAATTAGGCTAGGAGCCAGTGGCGATTTTAATTGGCTCAGGACACGGCTCGTGGCGAACGATTGAACGGGGTATCGTGACACCGTGTCCCCGTAACGAGATTAGGCGAAATAATAAAGCGTGGCCGCACGCGACCACGATGTGTTAACGATAGCTTCGTTTGGGTCGGGAGGTTAGAATTGTGCTCGCCTAAGTGTCGCGGTACATGCTCTTTTAAGTGTTCTGCGATTCAACCTGGAAATTATTCTTCGAACTGTTCGCTCAGTTGAACGATTTTAGAAATGTTTTTTCGCACACTAGACGTTGCTTTATTATTTTTTTAATAACTTTCGCTGGTACCGAGTTTATGTTCCCTTGACATTGTGTTAAAAGTTTATTGTTGTAAAAGTATGGTAGTAAAAATTGTTACGTGTAAGATCTTCGGGTCTTTTTTGACCCAAGTAGAAACACATGGAAAACGATTTCCGGATCTAATCTCTCTGGTGGTGGAAAATATACAGAATAATGGTAATGAAGTTATTTCTCGCGATGATAGAATGATGTAGCTTACTCGTTTAGCTTATTTGCATGCAAAGAGTTAAATTATAGATTTTAATTGGAACTCTGCCTACAGAAAATTGGCATTAAATTTTCTTAAGTTTTCCTAATTTTTCCTAAGTCTTCTTAAGTTTTCCTAAGTCTTCCTAAGTTTTCTTAATTTTTCTAAAGTTTTCCTAAGTTTTCATAATTTTTCTCAATTTTTCTTAATTTCTCAAGAACCCCTCGTTCCTCATTTCTCCACAAATAAGCAAGGGTTTCATTCAACGTCCTTCGTCCTTCTTACCATCGATGTCGCGTTTATTGCGTTCACAATACCGTACCTCCCCCGTTCAACGTCTCTACTCGACGACACAAACGCTTTAGCGCAAGGGAACCCAATCTTCCCCACCGCTGTTCCTTGAATAATAAATTGCAAAGAGCGACCCAAAGACCCACAGAAGGGAACACAGAACGACGTTCAAGACCAGCCGGTTTATGGCCAGCCAGGATCTGACGTTGTACACGCCGAGTGGGCAGAATTCGCGAGTCACGTTAGCGATAAGCAGATGAAAAATAAGATAACGAGTGAAGTGCGAGCACGAGAGATTGCCGGTCGAGATCATCTCCCATCGGCCAATTTATTGGATCCAACGTACCTCTGACACATCCGGCTAGCTATGATAATATCCTGCGCTATCCTGACCGAGATTCCACCAGCTTTCCAACCGACAATTCCATTTTTTTTAATCTCTCGTCTAAATTCATTTCTCGGTGAAAAAATTCAATCGGTAAAACGTGCAAAAATTTAATTAAATCATCGCAATTTTCGTATCTATCGGTCAAAGGACGAATTAACTCGTCGTTCTCGGGTCAAAGGTTAAACGAGACACACCTCGACCTCTTCGATTTCAAACGAGGAGGAAGAGACTTATTGTTCTAGCGTTTCTAAGCAACGAATACGGAAGTGTATCGAAAAATTTTACAGCATTCCCGGAGAGTAGCTCGCAAGTGCGGAGATTAATTAATTCAGTTTAGAAGTTCCGTACGGTCTTAAGTTGGGAAGTGCAGAGTTCGATGAGTTGGGAGTTCGAAAATTCTTGGCAAGCCCCTCGCGTGTGCATCGCGAACTTCTCGAAATGTTTCTTACGTAGGGAATTGAAAAATACCTTTTAATCACATAGTATCCTACTCCGCTACAAATTTATCCTCCTCTTAAGTAAATATCAAAAATTCACGGTTCGTCTACACAAATTTACAATTTCAGCTCAGAAATACCTCACACCTTCCTCGCTCAAACCAATTGAAAAACATATTTTAATCCCGCACTACCTGTCCTGCCAAAAATTTATATCCTCCCCTTAGGTAAATACAAAAAATTCATACAAGATTTCCAGAAATACGATTCTCCGCAGATAAACCTCGCTCTATTTTCAAAAATTCCTCTCGTTAAAACAGCACCCATAAGCCAAGAAGCCGATAAAAAAGGGAACGGGAAAAATTTACATACGATCTGAATAGCTCTATGGAGAAACGTGTCGCTAAAACTCTCCGCGAACGACTGGAACCCTCGCGAAATTGAAGCAGGAAAGAGTCTCTGGTTCGTTGAATTTTTCACAACGTCGAATGGATCCGCGGGCCAGAAAGGAACAGCGTCGTCTCTCGCGGCGAACTGTAACAGAGGTGAACGTGACAGGGGGTTGGAGAGGTGCGGCGGTGTTTATAAGAAAAGGGAATCGGTACGAGTGTCGTCCCACAGGAACGCCCACCACGGGACGAGACACGTCAGACGACGGAGCCTTGTACGTCGCGCGGGGCTGCATTTCCACGCTTGTAACCCGCGACACGGCCCTTTGCATCTGTTGGAGTCTTCGCGGTTATAATGGGACCACCTCGCCGACACGCACGCCGACAATACGCGGCTAGGCTGTTGAACGAGGGGGGAAAACGAGGGGTTGGTTCGGTTATCTTGTGTAACGAAGACGTTTCGCTGGTTGGAGACAGAGGGACAAACAGAATGATCGTTTTAGCGCAATTTTCTGCGTTACTTTGGAAGTGAATTAATAGGGGAGTTTGGTATGTAGGTTATATACCTCGGAGGTCCCTTTAACTTAATCTCGAGGATAAAGCATTAAAGGAACCGTAACCTCTCCTGCTGCTTTCACAGATCTCGGATAAGAAGATAACTGTGATTGGAAGCGATCAGAGTAAATCTTTCTTTCAGTCTGTGCAATCAGTTTCCAATTTAGGAAGCTTAATCGTTTCAATTTTGTTCCTCCCAGCTTTCGCCGCACGGAAATACTTCCCTGTCGGACGTTTTCTAACAATCTCTCTTCACTTTCACTCGATCAATTTTTCACCAACATTGTCACACGTGCGGGATCTCCTTCGATTGCCATTCGCAATCGGTTACCTTCGGGCGACATTGCCTACATCCATCATCTAAACTTACGCCACTACGTGGACGTTCCAAGTGAACTCGCTGTGACCCCGTTTCCATTGCTTACAATCGTCGTTACATAAAGAGAAACAAAGAAGTCATCTTCGTAAGAGGAGAGGAACGATTCCGTAAGATCAAAGTGGTTCAAGGCGACGAGAGAGAGATTCGATCGAAGGTATATCCGAGTCGAATTTTTCAGTCGGATCGAATAGGCTGAGAATCGATTGGAGAAGAAAAGAGACTTGAAAGAGATGAGATGTAAATTAAAGGAGTCACTGGGTTAGCAGGGATGAACGGTATGCATACATTGTACCCTGTGAGATTGTGTACTTGTGTGTGTGTGTGTGTGTGCTAGGCACCCAAGGGAGTCACGTTGATCTTACGGATGTCACGTAGACGTTACGGGATCAAAAGGTCAATCTGTTTCTCCTTCTTCTCTTCCATTTCGATCCACGGCACATCAATTTCCCCACCGCTGTCATAGAAGCACGTAACTTCAGTGTTAGTCCTCGCACTTATCGCCGGATCGGAACTCTCCTCGAACTTTTCATTCGCGCTGCGCAGCGCAGCTTCTTCTTCAACGTCGAACAAAAGGAACAAATACCTGCAGAGATTCGATCTTTCCTGCACGAACTTTGTGTTTCGACGAAAATGTAATTTCTCTGGAATTTTCCGCGATTTTCAGATTCTCCTCGACCAAATGTGTCGGATTTGCTTGAAGGAAATAAAGAGTCATTCCTTAAGTTCGTATTAAATTTTCAATCGAAATTTAGATCAATATTTTAACACCTTCAAATTTTATGAAAAAAAATGTAATTATTTTCTTGGTCTACATTCTTTTCCCACTTTTTTAGTAGCTTTAAAATTTCTTCGGATTTTCATGCGGTGACATAATACAAAGTAGTCTACAATTATAGAGACAATTCCTTAAGTTCGTATTAAATTTTCAATCGAAATTTAGATCAGTACTTCAGTACCTTCAAATTTTATGATGTAGGCTTTTTGTGACGGTTTATGGCTTGTCCTTGGCGAGTGACAAATATCAGACCCGAGTACCCATCGGTTCGGCCCAGCGATATCTTTGCCATTCGACGAGAGTCGGTTCTTAGCTTCGGTAATAGACGGACGCCGAAGAGTCCGAGATAAACTACTTTGCACGACATCCTGATTAGAGTAAAGTTCATTAGACCACCTCCTACAATGAAAAATATGTAATTACTCGGTTTACATTTTTTTCCAAATTTTTTGGTAGCTATAAAATTTCTTCGGATTTTCATGCAGTGACATATAATAATACAAAGTAGCCTGCAATTATTTTATAGAGGCAATTTCTGCTCGAAAGTCGAAGTTCGTTTCAAGCACACTTCGACTTTACGTCAGACAATAGTCATTAACGAACGTGTTCTCGAGGTCTCTCCGATTCAATTTTCTCATCCGCGGAATTTTAATCGCGGAACGAAAGTTCCCCCTTCGGCGAAAGAAGCGATCGCAGTTAACACGGTTGCTCGTTCCTAGTGTAATAAACAGGAGAATCGATAGAGCCCGGGTGCTTCATTATTATCAGATCGTTAAACCGTGGCATAAATCAGGTGAAATTTATTGGCCCGTTTAACGATTACGACGCCTCTGTTTCTTCCGCGGTTCGGATCCCTTCCACCGGGACGCATCCGCTTTACGATCGGGTCATTAACGAAATGTGTAAACGTCGCTAAAATGGAAACGGTGAACGGTTTCATTGAAACTGTGCGCGTCTCTCCCCGTCGTCGTCATCGATTCGTAGAAATGAACAGGGAACAACAGTCGATAATCTTCGCTAACGACGGAAAGTAGACTCGCTGATATTACGCTCGTTTTATGTTCGTCTCGGTTCAACCGTGAAATAAGCTACTTTACGTCACATCGTCCCAGTGATATTTGCTGAATTTATGGAACGGTGCAATTAGAGAAATTACCTTTCGTTTACAGTGTAATCAAATTATTTGCAAGTATAGTTATTCTTATTATTATTAGTTACGCTTCATATGAAGAGTACAGGGGAAAAAGGACGAACTTTGAACTTCTTTAGTTTAACCCTTTCGCAGCACTTTAGCGGCAGATTGCAAATATCTTTACTTTCACAATTCTTAAGACGATAAAAGAAAAAAAACAATTCGACAAACGTAAAGCTACGCATGCTTGAAATTTTGACGAGTGACTATAGTCACTCTTAGTATGCAGCGAGCGTTCCACGTTGGGTGACTATAGTCACCTTTAGTGAAGAAAGGGTTAACTGTCCTACCGAACATTTTTCAACATCCGAGAAAAATGCGGTAGAAATATCTTAGAACTCTAATTTCCCATTTCCAAATTCACGACTAAATTCTACTGTACGATACTCTACTCGTGAACGAGACTGTTTAGCTTCGTTCTCAGTTCGTATCGTTGCGCTCCCGATGTGTTAATCCCGGAAGGGCGAAATTCTAGTAGTTGGTGTGGTGATGGTGAATAATAAGTTCTCTGCTTCAGAATATTTTTGAACTCTCGTTTATTTGTGGTGGTGCGTGGGTATATATTAGGTTGGTGTGTGTTCTGATTGGTTGGACGTTGAAGGTGGTGGAAAAGAAGGTCTCGAAAAATGCGGAGGTGTGATTGGACATTAGGAAACTAGTGGAAGGAGAACGTGAGGGTGAGGGTGGTGTGCAAAAGTTTAAATAATTTAGGGAAAACCCGGAAAGGGGAAAGGGATAGGAAACCTGACCAGGGAGCGACTCGAACTATTTTATGATAGGGAAGGAATTTGTTAGGGGCTAGGAAGACGGTTGGAAAGGACTGTTTATTATTATATGATGTGTGACTGGCCGGTGGGCTGCGCGACCGGACATCTACAATAAAAAATACACACCCGTACGTATTCAAATTTCATAATAGACAAGAAACGAATCCTCGTCCACCCGTACCTCCTCAATTAGCGCAATACGAAACGAGAACCTCTTCGAAGCTTCCCTTCGTCCACTCACCGGGTAATAAAACGAGAATTTAAGCTTCCTTTTACCTAACCTTTCGCGTTTCGCCAGTTTTCACGATCCGAAAGAACAAATACCGCTACATACAGTAGCTCCGGTATTTTCTTCTCGGTTTGTTCTTGCACGTTCCCTGTCTAACCTCGAAATAATTTAGCGCCGTTGGCAAACAATGCGCGGGGCTAACCCGATTAGCGTGTGTTTCGTGCGATTACATGCATTGTGGTAAAACATTGTTCCAGTTTTCGTTTTAACCTGATTGTATCCAATTACCACGAGTTTGTTAACAATTGAACGGTAAGTCGAGGCGGTCTTTTGCGTGTGGCTGTTGTTCCACAATGGTGGATCGCGCGCGGCGGGCATTCATTCGAACCGGCCGGGGAACAACGTGTTTATTAGTAATTCGCGAATCGTAAACTGATACCGTAACCACACCGTATAAAATTGTATTTGTTTGCGCGTGTTCCACGTGTGTGTGTGTGTTTACCAGGGAGAAGGGTAGGTAACCCGGCGATGTGTACAAATTGTATGGGGAGAGAGAGAGAGAAAAAGAGCGAGAGAGGTGGGGAACGGGTTGGAAGCTCCGTTACATTCTGAGTGTTGTGTTAAAGTTCGGTGTGATCAGAGTACGTGCGTCGAATATCATGCTCGATATTAATGGTATCACGTACTTTCAACTCTCGCCACGTTTAGAATCTAATTAGCTGCGGCTGAACTAACTCGCTGAACAAGCAGGATGTACCTTTGCGCGTGATAGCATTTCGATGATACTTTTGCTTTCGCGGGAGGGAATGCTTTTTACTGGAAACAATCGGCTGTTCTTCTGCGCTTTTTAATTTACGGTGTAATTCTGCTTTGTTCTGCTTTATAAAATTGGAAAGAAACACTGGAATTCTCGATTTTTTGGTATTGCTGGGAAGAATGTTTCAAACCTAGTAACTCTGTTCTTCTTGTGCTCTACAAGAATAGATAGAAACGCTCTGGAATTCTGGATCGTTTAGTATTGCTGTAAAGAGTGTTTGAATCCTTGTAACTCTGTTCTTCTGCTCTACAAAAATAGATAGAAACGCTCTGGAATTCTGGATCGTTTAGTATTGCTGTAAAGAGTGTTTGAATCCTTGTAACTCTGTTCTTCTGCTCTACAAAAATAGATAGAAACGCTCTGGAATTCTGGATCGTTTAGTATTGCTGTAAAGAGTGTTTGAATCCTTGTAACTCTGTTCTTCTGCTCTACAAAAATAGATAGAAACGCTCTGGAATTCTGGATCGTTTAGTATTGCTGTAAAGAGTGTTTGAATCCTTGTAACTCTGTTCTTCTGCTCTACAAGAATAGATAGAAAAGCTCTGGAATTCTGGATCGTTTAGTATTGCTGTAAAGATAGTTTGAATCCTTGTCACTCTGTTCTTCTTCTGCTCTACAAGAATAGATAGAAACGCTCTGGAATTCTGGATCGTTTAGTATTGCTGTAAAGAGTGTTTGAATCCTTGTCACTCTGTTCTTCTTCTGCTCTACAAAAATAGATAGAAACACTGAAATTCTAGATCTTGTGTTAAAGAAAAGTACAATTTCATACCAATTTCTGAAAAAATGAGCAATATCGAGTGTTGCTCTTGTTGACTGCTCGACAGTTTTAACGTCGCCGTAAAGTGCCCGCGTCTATTGGACATTTCTTAGACATTTGCCAGCATACGACGCGATAACCCGCCGCAAATTGCTAATCGACGCCCAAGAGAGGAAAGTTATCGATGGACGTAGCCGATATTAAAGTCACGGGACAACGGTGCTGGCCGACGATGCGGAGGACGATACAAATATCGAACACGTCGCTAGCCATTAATCTAATGTCCCGTAGCTTTATCGTGCTGTCTAA
>NW_017100231.1:1484403-1495979 GCF_001263275.1 Habropoda laboriosa | reverse complement strand
CCGCCGATGTCTTCCTTTCTCCGTCGATCAACGTGGGGCTCGTTCGCCACCTGCCGCCTGCACCTCAGAGTGTCTTGAAACGCTAAATTCCACAGTGGATTTTTCTTCTGTCGAGATGCACTTTACGAGGATTTATCACGAAGGCCACGATGATTTGTCGAAATCAAATGTCATTCTTGTGTTTAGAGTGTTGAAGTTTTTGATCGCTGTCAAGATTTCCAGGCGTTTACATTGTTAATGTGTGGTCGGAGTCTTCGCACAGTTAAATAGGAGTGATAACGAAGAAGAATTAGCAAGAGCGCTTTGGCGAAGAGCGTAGAGTTCTCGGTTGCCAATCTGAGGTCCCGGGTTCGATTCTCGTGTGGATTTTTTCTTCGACTCTTATATTAAATTCACTCTAAATTTGAATTTGACTTGGTCAAATTTGCAAATTTTAATTTGATTAGTTGAATTCGAAAATTTGAATTTCGTTTCGTTGAAATTCTAATTCGAATAGTTTGAATTTGAGTGGCTGAAATTGAAATTCGAATAGTTTGAATTTCATTGGCTGAAATTGAAACTGGAATAATTTGAATTTGGTTGACTGAAATTCAAATTGGAATAGTTTGAATTTGAATGTTAAAATATTTGAATTTGTACATTTGAAAACTTGGATATAAAAGTTTAAATTTCTCCAGAGATTTGAAGGTTCTTCGAATTTAATTGCGATTGAAACTACTTAAGAGCATTGAGTACAAGTTTGTTTTGATTTTAGATTATTTCCTGACATTCCAGCTAGTCTTATCTGTGTTCAATCTTGCTATCAGTTTGACTCATGTAGCTTTCGTCTATTTAACGTAACTGTACTCACGTTACGCGTCATTGATCGCCTAGTCAATCGAAAAATATGAAAAGGGTGCTCCAGATCAGGTTCCACTGATAGCTTCTGTTCTTCTGTATTTTTTTTTTTTTTTTTGCGAGTCTTTAATTCAACGTTCGTGTACTTGATATTCTTCTTTTTAAAAGTATCCTGTTTCACAGCTGTCCCACCTTGATAAAAGTCTCTTTTTCCAAATTTCATTCGTCGTATTTGTTTTACACGAACAGAAAGTATAAAATACAACGTCACTCTTATCTGTATCGTTTTAAAAACACGAATGTCCAATGTTGACCATTATTTCAAATGAATTCGTTGTTCCTGGAAAATCATTCGGTCGCCAGAAACGCTTGTTGGTAAATACAAACGTTTTAATGAACATAAAAATGCAAAACGACGAATGATATCCAATTATTCGAAAATATGAGTATACATTGAACAAGAATCCCCCATTCGTCGAGTCAATTTTTCGAAGTAAAACAGTAAACTCGCGGGAGTGATAACGTTGCAATTGGAAAATGTACAGTTCGATCTGAAGCGAGTGAAGTGTGACAAATAGTAACTGTTGGTCGGATATGAAGGTAGCAACGTTAAATAGTTGACAATGGTTGGTAATATCGAGACAACGAATACGTATTGCACACGAAATTGGAAAGCCAGAAAGTATTACATAATATCACCGTATAGTGAGTTGGAACCATCCAATAATCCAGCTGCGCTTTACTCTGGGTAGCAACGGACCGTTTGAAATTTTATTATCGCATCCACTCCATAGCGGATTGCCCTTGCGATTGCATATTATTATTCCACTCCTGCGCGTTCCAACCAGAAGAAAATATCAAGAGAGTATATATACAATACAGGGTGGTTCAGAAATGGGTGTATTCAAACTTTGCAAGAAATACTCTGATCAGAAGAAAATATCGAAAGAGTATACACACAATACAGAGTGTTTCAGAAATAGGTGACCAAACTTTGCAAAGGATAGAGTTTGCAATATATAGAGTGTTTCAGGAATAGGTGTCCAACTTTGCAAAGGATACTCTGATCAGAAGAAAACATCGAAATAATATACACACAATACAGAGTGTTTCAGAAATAGGTGTTCAAACTTTGCAAAGGACAGAGTTTGCAATATATAGAGTGTTTCAGAAATAGGTGTCCAACTTTGCAAGAGATACTCTGATCAGAAGAAAATATCGAAAGAGCATACACACAATACAGAGTGTTTCAGAAATAGGTGTTCAAACTTTGCAAAGGACAGAGTTTGCAATATATAGAGTGTTTCAGAAATAGGTGTCCAACTTTGCAAGAGATACTCTGATCAGAAGAAAATATCGAAAGAGCATACACACAATACAGAGTGTTTCAGAAATAGGTGTTCAAACTTTGCAAAGGACAGAGTGTTTGCAATATATAGAGTGTTTCAGAAATAGGTGTCCAACTTTGCAAGAGATACTCTGATCAGAAGAAAATATCGAAATGGTATACAGAGAATATAGAGTGTTTCAAAAATAGGTGACCAAACTTTGCAAAGGATAGTGTTTGCAATATATAGAGTGTTTCAGAAATAGGTGTCCAACTTTGCAAGAGATACTCTGATCAGAAGAAAACATCGAAATAATATACACACAATACAGAGTGTTTCAGAAATAGGTGTTCAAACTTTGCAAAGGACAGAGTGTTTGCAATATATAGAGTGTTTCAGGAATAGGTGTCCAACTTTGCAAAGGATACTCTGATCAGAAGAAAACATCGAAAGAGTATATACACAATACAGAGTGTTTCAGAAATAGGTGTTCAAACTTTGCAAAGGACAGAGTGTTTGCAATATATAGAGTGTTTCAGAAATAGGTGTCCAACTTTGCAAGAGATACTCTGATCAGAAGAAAATATCGAAATAGTATACAGAGAATATAGAGTGTTTCAAAAATAGGTGACCAAACTTTGCAAAGGATAGAGTTTGCAATATATAGAGTGTTTCAGAAATAGGTGTTCAAACTTTGCAAAGGACAGAGTGTTTGCAATATATAGAGTGTTTCAGAAATAGGTGTCCAACTTTGCAAGAGATACTCTGATCAGAAGAAAATATCGAAATAGTATACAGAGAATATAGAGTGTTTCAAAAATAGGTGACCAAACTTTGCAAAGGATAGTGTTTGCAATATATAGAGTGTTTCAGAAATAGGTGTCCAACTTTGCAAGAGATACTCTGATCAGAAGAAAATATCGAAATGGTATACAGAGAATATAGAGTGTTTCAAAAATAGGTGAACAAACTTTGCAAAGGATAGTGTTTGCAATATATAGAGTGTTTCAGAAATAGGTGTCCAACTTTGCAAAGGATACTCTGATCAGAAGAAAATATCGAAAGAGTATACACACAATATAGAGTGTTTCAAGAATAGGTGTCCAACTTTGCAAAGGATACTCTGATCAGAAGAAAATATCGAAAGAGCATACACACAATACAGAGCGTTTCAGAAATAGGTGACCAATTGTCACAATTTTAGTATATCCTTAACTCATTGCATTCGACTACTGAATTATTAAAAATCACCATCCAACCATTTCTGAAGCATCCTCCGCAAACACTGTTCACTGACAACGTACTCGAGGAAGGTTGAACCGATAGCCTGGTTGCTCGATAGGTTACTCAACGAAAGTGTTACGAGAAAGAGACTCGGTTGGTCGTTTTGTTCGAATCGTCCCGTAGGCACGCACGACGGCCGGCTGCATGCGCGCCTCGAAGATTTATGATATTCTTCCCGCGCCTTGGCAGGACGAGAGGGTTGGCAATAAATAACATTTCACCTCGAGGACACGCGTACGAGCCGCGGCGTTATCGATGCAAATGCACCTTGCCGCACCTACTCACGACGAAAATAAACAGGGCCGATCGTTTTTCGGAGTCGCTCGCCGACACGCGCGATATTTTACCCCGGGAAAACTCTCAAGATCGAGCTTCCGTTTCAACCAGATACGCCTGTATACATGTGTGTGTTTGTGTGTGGACTAGTTTCGCGATGTAGCCGTTCTGCGGAGAGTTGTGTGTTATTAACAGCATGCATGATTTAAAATGATGGCGCGAGAGCTCGAACTCGATTCCCAATGAATTTTCACCCGTTCGTTCTTCTCTCTCTCTCTCTTTTTTTTTATTTCTAGTTTTGTTTGTTTTTCCTTTTTTGCTGCTGCTGCAGGATATTGGATTGAACGAGGAGAGGGGTTTCATTGTGTCGATCGCGGAGCTCTTTGTTGCTTGAAATGAAACGAATTATTTCGTTGGCAAAGAGGGCAGATTTGGAACTGATGATACGGGGTGGTTTTTAATATGCTGAATACGGAACGATAGCGGAGATTCGAGGCACAAAGGAACTTTTCACAAACGACGATCAAATGATCGAACGTATGAAATGCGCTCGGTTAGTTTGAAAATTCGTGTCTCGTTGAACTTCGAAGAAATTAATTTAAAGCATTCTTTCTTTTGTGGTTAGTTCGTTTTATTGGCAATTGTGGGAAGTGGGGTAGTTTTGGTGGTGATCGTGATCGAGCCTGGACTGGTGTAATTTCAAACAAAATGCACATTATTCTATGCAAGTCTACGCCATAGAGATTCTCATTAATTACTCTGCTTTCCATATTGACTTTTCTACTCTGTTTTCCACGCTGACTGACTTTTCCACTCTGCATTCACGCATCTGTCGTTCTAAATTAAACACACAGAAATTCTATCACTCCTACTCATGTTATAAACAAAGATCTTCGCAGGTATTCAATTTTATCACTTTATTCTGTACTTAGTTACATTCGTCTTTTCTGAATTCGAGCATCCAAATAAATAGACACATACCTATGTTAGTAAAAAGTTCTGTTCTCCACACTGACCGACTTTTCCATTCTCAGATTGAGCACACAGAAATTCTATCACTCCAACTGACAGCATTATTCTGCACCTACATTCAAATTTCCCGAACTCGAGTGTCCAAAAGAGGTCGTCGCATACGTTCACAAAAAATTTAGGAAGATTAAGGCAACGTCAACGACCTTCGGTGCATCTCCAAACAATTGCTCGCGATGCACCAGAACAGTCGTCCATTCAGCTCGTTTAATCGACAAAGACCATGACCACGCTTCTCTCCGCAGCACCGCTCGATGTCCCCATAAAGGGCGATTAAGGGGGATGACCGTGGTCGGGAGACCGGTATATCGGCGCTTCTAATTGCCCGCTCGTCCCTTTGAATTTTTCCACCGCGAGACAATACGGAGTGACGTAAGTCCCCGTTGAAACGTCGTCGCGGCAGCAGCCGCCCACGGCAATCATAATTCCGCCTAATTGCCTCGTTTATTAGCTCCTCCAGGCATCCGGCTATTTATAGGGAGCGACAGCCTTGCCTTACTCCAGCATTATCGTTGTCGTACGACAACACCGATATTTTGCCATTTTCCAGTTGTCCCTTCTCACGAAAAATCGTGTCGACTGTTCTCCTCTTTCTCTCCTTCTCTTCCCCTTCTTCTCTAGCACGACGGTGATCGATTAACTTCTAATTGACTCTTTTCACAGGTTGGTCGAGCTTTCGAGTCCCCTGGACTCCTTGTTTCACCGCGTCCCAACGGGTCCACTACGACGAAATCTAGTTAAGACCATGTCCGATTGGTTCTGTACCGGGCAGCGTCCTTCAATGCCGCTTCCCTCTAATTGGATTCTTTCTCCTTCTTCTTCTTCCCTTGTTTTCCTCTATCCTCGTCTGATTCTCTAGACGCTAGATCTGTGCTGCGAGATGTTTCCGTTTAGCACCGATGCACTGCCTATTTTTCTCCCTTTTCTTCCTTTTTTCTTTGCTTAAAGTGTAGCTGTCTCGTGGAAGTGTTCGGTGGCTGAAAGGTTGTCTCGTTGAAAGTTATCGGACAGCGAGATTTAGGAGTGAAAAAGCAATACTCGTAACTTCTACTATGCAAACACTGTAATTGTCTGCGAGCTCTCGAAGTTGAACTCTATCAAAAGTTAGGAACAATTTCCCTGGTACACCCTTTAACAGATGTGGCTATTCTCATTGGTGGAACAACGATAACCACTCGACTGAACGACGTTTTGTTTCGGTTACGAGTGAAACTTCGGCAAAATGTGATCTAATAACCTCGCTACTCGAACTTGTGTCGCGGAATCCTGACCACCTAATCGTCTCATCCGATCGTAGTTCTACTCGTGCGCCAATTTATGTACGTTCGATTCCCAGGAAGTAACGTCACCTGTCGTTAAACTGAGTAATGCTCGCCCTGTGTGTGAGTGAATTTTCCGTGAAACTCGAATGTCTCCTTTCTTTGGATTAAAAGGAAAATCAGATTCGGATAAGAATATTTTCATGATACAGAGAGTGGGGCATTTAAATATCTTCGTTACTTACGGTCGTAGGAAAAAATTTCTTAGGAAAAAATTACGCTATTTAGAAACAATTTTGTCTCAGAGTCGTTTCATGGTTATCAAGGATCGTTATGGCAGAAGGAAAGAGATAGAAGATAGGCGAAAAAAGGAAGGTTGTGTGGTTCGTCTTGGACCTCCTAGTGGACTCCCCAGGATTAAACAAAAATGAACAAAAACTCAAATTGAATCAGATTCAAATAAGAACATTTTCATGATACACAGAGTGGGACATTTAAACGGGACCACGTTTAAATATCTTCGTTATTTATGATTAGAGGAAAAGTTTCTTAGGACAAAATTACGCTAATTTAACACGTTCGTCGCCCAGCGTGAATCGGTCGAGTTTCTCGCGGGGCCGAAATCCGATAGTCAGAGCGCAAGAACGTAAACAGAGCGATTTGCTGGAATTTGCGTTCTATGTTACCAGAAGAAGAGACGAATTCTCGAACGCCAGAAAGCGAGAAAAAATGTAAAAAAGACTTTTAACTGTTATATGGATTTTTATAAATTACTTGTGAAATCCTATTTAACTTGACGAAGAAGAACGTCACCCATACCTGGGTGCCCCCACGGAAGCATACCCGTCACCCAGATATGGGTGACGTGGCGACGAGCGTGTTAAGGGGCACATGTAACGATAGAAGAAATTTAGTCTGAAGGTCGTCAATTTTTTTTTAAATGGTACTTTGGCGGGATCGTTATGGTAGGAGGAAGGTTGTACATTTCATCCTGGGCCTCGTAGTGGACTCTTCAGTTAGGCTACCTAGGAGACCCACGTCTTAGACTCGAAGAACTGTTAATCTCAGCTCGGAAATTCTACACAATACACTAGCCATATTCTCGTAACAGCTAAAACTACGAACAATGTACAATTCCATTCCGCTCGTCCGATCGCGAAGAGAAGATCCAAGAATCTCTCGCAGGAATTAGCGACGGAATTAGAGTTTTACGAGATCCTCCAAGCAAACACCGTTCCCGACGAGATCACCGCGTCTCGCGGCTGAGCAAACGTAATCCCCGATTTTCGCGAGCGTCTCACGATTTCTTGGGTTGTTAATTATGCGAGGTGGTCGAACAGAAAGCAATCAAGAAGGTATTAAAACACAACACGATATATTTTACATGTAGCGTGACGCTACTACCGTACAAAAGCGCGCGAGACAGGAACTGCGCAAACCACGCGTGCTCTCGGAGGTTCTCCACACGCGGGCACTTCGAATGCTTCAACACGATTCGTAAGAATGTTGGCGAGTGTCCAGAGGACGGCAGACACCGCTCGGCAGTTTTCGGTGTTTAGCGCGATCGCCGCGATTGCGCGCGTAATCTCGCATGCCAAATGCCGTGCCCTTTCAGCGGGCCGGCCCTCTCCCGTTGTTCGACCGTCCCCGATTAATGGCCCGGACGAAATATGGAGCTCGTTCCCGTCCAATCGATATCGCAGCGCAGAGACGCAGTTTCGGCTGATTCGGTTCTCGTGAATGGAAAATGGATCGCGATGGAGGATCGGGTAATTTATACGTGTGCTAGCTTGAGATAGGAGCTTCTTATTATAGCTTTGGGAGCGGTTAGGTTGGGTTTATGGAACGGTAGGCGGGATGGTGTGATTAAAATGTCGGTGAAAGTGATGGAGAATTAGGACGAGATGAAGCGTGTTTAACGGTGCCGTGGAAGAATGATTTTAGGTGGACGATTGAACGATTTAGCGTGTTTGTGGAATTTTTTAGAAGACTGTGCTGCGTGGAACAATTACAATAGTAGATTTACATGTTGATCTCAATATTATATTAGCTTATTGTGCTTTATTATTATTTTTTTTTTTTATTCAAAATGTTGTCTAGTTAGCTATGATATTCAAAAATTTATAGTGGACGATATTCGTTTTATTTTAATTATCCTAAACATTTGAGGCACTCGTGTTAATACTAGAGAGGATGAATTGAAATTAGAGAATCGTGGAATATTATGAGGGTCCTTTGAACAAATTAATTTTTAATCGGTCCACTGATAACGAAGGTAATTGAGGTCGCTAACGTGACCCAATTTGGTGAAAATTGGGCGACCACCATGTGTACTAATATTACTCGAAACTTTATTTCCCTTTGTTAATGAAATACTTCGGTTTACTATTTGAACGCATTACACTTACGAGTTAAATATTAGGTCACTTCATAAGTTCCTGTCGAATTTCATAATTCTGGTCGATATTTCCAACAAACCTTTAAATTTGACTAAAGAAAACGTAAGCGTCCTCTCGTTCCACAACTTTTCCTACTTTTTTGATAAGACCATTGTTTCTTTGAATTTTCATTCAACTATTTTTCAATTCTGCCACGAACTCACGACCTAATACTTCGAAAAAATTCTTCGCACAAATCTGCACGTGAATGAATCCCATAAATGTACACTCACACACCGTTGAACTTCTAAATCGTTCAAATCTACCGTTCATATAGCCTGAACCGGGACAAAAGGGGACACGAATTCGGGGTGTCGATGAGATCGGTAGAAACATCCAACGGTATTTATAGAGACGTTGAAAAGCCACAATTTTCATAGGTGGAACAAAAAACGTGACACGGGTGGAGAAACAAGGGGGTCGAGAGAATTTTTTCCCCGCGTCGGTTCGCGTTAACCTCCCGACAGAGGAAAAGAGGGTCGACAGCTTTTAATGAAGATCATTATCATGAGAAATTTATACGCGTCCGCGTCGAGCACGTAGCCTCAGCCGGAGCGTTAAGTCCCGAGATAACGAGTGTCTCTCGCGTCACCGAAATGTCACATGTCACAATTTCTGTACGTCGCAACGCTCTTCGAAAGTTTCCCTCCCCCTAGGGAGAGGGAGCGCAAAACCCGACGTGTTCCGCTTTCTATCCGTGGTGTAGGAACCGAACAGCGGTGTATGGTTGGTTGTGTTCTCAGAGAGGGTCCGCTTGGAAATTCAGATGAGAGCGTGGAAAAATTTACGGGTCTTTGCTTTCGCGGTGAGATTCATGTTACGAAGGAAATCCGCCTGTGGTGAAGAGGATTTTTCAAAACAACGCTGCTCGAGTATTCCCTTTATCGATGAATCCTGAATTTAGATGGGGACTTCTCTTCGTCCTCCGGGTCTATCGCGTCCTCCTTGCTCTCCGGGCGTCTGGATCAATGAAATACGACGTCGAGATGTTATGCGAAATATCGCAGTTCGTTCGTTTCATTTTTAAAAGTGGTTTTCCTGGCAATTTTGCTCGAATTATTCGAATGAAAATTAATTTCGAGAAGCTAACTGAAATTCTTTGGAAATTTGTAAATTGCCCGTGGATGTGTTGTTCTCTGATGGTTTTTTAACGAGTTAACTCGTTATTGGTTCGCCAATACTTGGATCACGATAATATATTCACCGAAGAGTGATTAATTTTTCAAATAATTAAAGCACAATATTATATTTATCCAAGAAAATAATGTAACCAGTTACAATTTTCACTCAATTTTAATTACATTAGAGAAAGATTATTTTCAATTATCAGTTAACAGATCGACCTTTACTTTATTCCTTGCAATAAAAATATACTAATAAAAAATTTGGCACTAACCCTTCGCACTCTACCGACCCCAGTATGGGTGGCATTCCTAATATCACAGCTTCGTTCAAGTCTCGTTTACATTAAAATAAAGCGAATTAAGGGAAGAAATTGAAATAAACAATTTCACAAAGATTCAGAACATTTCGTTCTAAAAAGAAAATTCTCGATTTTCCAAAATTTCACTGCAAAGGTGAAAAGTGAGCAAAATGCTCAAAGTGCAAAGGGTTGTAGCGTGTAACTAGTGCGCGCCAATAGAGAATAAGTCACACCTAGACCCGCGCCAATAGCAAATAATATTAACACGCACCAATAGGGTGCGAGCGTAATTAGCAAATTAGGTACCTGAAGCGTGTACCGATAGGGCACTCTGCACGGTCCGCGCACAGGAAAAGGGCGTATATAAGGACGCCCGAAAAAGGGCAAAACAGGTAGTCCGGGACAGCGAACTGAGGAAACCCTGTACTCGAGTTAACTAAACATTTAAACCAGCGAACTCTGTAACGACGAATAAATCTTGTTCAACACAACATTGCACGCTTACGATTGGTGTGTGGTTTGAGGACTAACGAACCCACAGGGTTAATCTTCGAGGCTGAAACACGCAAAATTTTCTTTAAGGTACCTCTATCAAAAACGAAGGCGATCTCACGATATCATCCACGTGGAAAGTGTCAACTGACCTCTCAATTCGATATCACCTAAATCCATTGACCTCTACTTTATTGTTTGCAATAAAAATATAATAATAAATAATTTGACAGTCTCTGATCGTCGAGGCTAAAAACCAGAAAATTTTCTTAAGGTACCTCTGTCAAAAGCGAAAGCGATCTCACGATATCATCCACGTGGAAAGTGTCAACAGTCCTCTCAATTCGATACCTCCCAAATCCATGCACACACCTACAACCGTCTTACAGAGCACATCCGACTCTCTCGAAAATACGTTCTCCATTGCGCGTGTCCCAAAGAGCTCGAACGTTTCACGAGTGATTTAGCTCGACAGACCTACCTGGCTGGGAAAACGGGCGGACCGATGTTTTCCCGGGGATTCCGTGAGCGGAGCGCAGGACTTTTGAATGCGCGCCGCGCCGTTGAGGGTCCCTTCGAAAACACGGTCTCATTAAGGGAATTGGGTCGCCAAGCGACAATGAGCCGACGAAAGCCGGCTCGATCCCGAAAAGACGTCCCGGGCTAAAATGCATCAGCCTCCCCGTCCGAGACGAGCTCGTTTGTAGCGATAAACGCGAGCGCGACCCGGAAATTCGAACCTCGTCGAATGCTGATCTCATCGAGGGTTGGAGAACACGACCGGAGGAACGAACGACGGTGGCAAGTGCACGGTTTCGAGTGTTGCAAGGAGCTTTCCGATGAGACTGACGATGAGTGATTGACGCGTGTGAGCTGTGTTACAGATGCTGGAAATGGAACGAGTCGCGGGGAACTGTGAACCTCGGGGTAGCACAGAGAAAGGAGAGATCTTCTGGAAGAAACGGTTCATTGGAAATTTTGATACTTTTGTGGCAGTTTCTTTTTTCGTCGAAGAGTGTGGTTTGGTCTAGGAAAAAGGAATTGTTTTGATATTCTGACGAAAAGTGGCAGTATTTTGGAATACAGAATTAAACAGAAACTGTTCGATAGAAATTTGGGTAAAGAGTCTATTTTTCGAGTTGCTTTTTCTACGAGTTTCTGAATTGAAGTGACTTAACAGTTAACGGACGGGTCACGTACATTTACGTTT
>NW_017100231.1:1473506-1483562 GCF_001263275.1 Habropoda laboriosa | reverse complement strand
TCACGTAAATTTACGTTTTTCCATTCTGACTTCCTAGGACGGCCCACGTAGATTTACGTTTTTTCTTGAATTTTTATTACGCTTTTTTCTTAGCTTTCACATTGTTATTTTCAATTCTCGAATATATTCGAGTGTGAAAAATTATAGCAGCATCAAATACAACGCCGCTCGAATTATCTCGAGTGTGCACAGTTTGGCCTGTTTAGCGCGCTCGAATTAACTCGAGCGTGCAAGTTAAGGGGTTAAAAAATACCCGGAAACCGAGAAAGACAGAGAAAAAACAACCCGTCTGTTAAGTGTTAATTATTGTTAGCAAATATTTTGCTAGCAAGGAAATTGGTTCGGTGTAGGAAAGAGGGATTTTTTTAGGTGTTGATTGATAAAGATAAGCTGTTCCAACATTTCGACGAAAAATGATTGCATTTTGGAATACGAAATTGGACAGAATTTTTGGTTAAACAGAAACTGTTCGATAGAAATTTAGGTAAACAGAGTCCATTCTTCGAGTTGCATTTTGTACCAATTTCTGAATGGAAGTAACTTAATTATCGTTAACAAATATTTTGCTAACAAGGAAATTACTTAATACACTGCAGAAAAATTCCGTCGAGTGTAACACACGTAGTCAACAACCTGCTAGCTCTTTCCTTTCTTCTCTAAATTATTCTCATCCACGGGCTACTCACTTCCAAAAATTATCATATCAAACTCAATAATTTACACCGTACACGTTCCCCTCACTTGCAAAAAAGAAAAGAAACCTCACTTTCCCTCGAATTTACAACGACGATAATTCTCTCGTCGTAAAATTTTCACGGCAACCCATCCCACGAAAGTGAAGTTATGAATATTTATTCGAACGGATGCTGCACACGATCCAGGAAAAATCTACTACCTGCTCCACCTGGAAATATCTTCGATCGGTTTTTCCTCTCTCGAATGTCGTGCTCTAGGAAAAATAAGAAACGCGGCTAAACGAGGTTCGAATACATTTTTAACTCTAACGAATAAGGTTTCCTAAGAACGTTTCGACAAATTCTTAAATTCTTCTCCTTCGTTTCATCTCCAATTTTTCCCTTCGAAATTATTTCCGCAAAATGTACCAAGGTGACAAGAGCAGATACTGTTCCGGAAAATATCAGGAAAAAATGAACTCCACCTTGGCAGCGAAGTTCTATTCCTCTCCGAATCCAGCTAACCCACTCTTCCCGCCAATTTCCAATCGTTTTTCTAAAAAATCGCGCATCGATCGTGGTCCCCTTTGCATATTGATTATCCGTTATCCGCGACAAACGCGCTTTTCTGCTCGAGCATCGACGTCACACTGGCGTAAAAATGGCGAAAAATCATTCTCTCCGTGCTCATGTTTCGACGTACCATTCGAACGTGTGGTGATAAATTAAACGGAGAATGGAACGGTGATATCGTGTTGACGATATCCCCCTTTTTTTTTCAACGGTGACTTGCCTCGCTTTATCAAGGAAAGCCTATTTAGTTGATAAGATGAAGTAGGGTTGAACGACACTCTCTTTGTTTTAGCTATTAACAAGTATAATTATATTCTAAGTCACAGTGATACTGTTCGCGAGAGAAGTGTGTTTTGCAGAGCTCGAACGAATACTGACAGATCTTGTTTTGAAGTGTTGTTGTGTATTTTATGGGAAAGTTGGAGAGGGTGTGTTTTTGCCTGTTAAGCGTGATTGGCGGAAGGTTAGAAAATTTGAAAATGGACTTGAGGCAGGGATGTGTTTTGAAGGAAGGGAGTGATGAGTTGGCGAGTGTCATAGGCAATACGGTCATAAAGCCGGTAGATCTGGTGAACGTACTTTCTGAAGGTTTCAAAGTTAAAGTCAATGGAACTTGTACGAGGGTGCTGCGACTAATTGTAGGGTTTGGGGATTTGTGAGGTATCTCGTGTACCGAGAGAAAAATGGGAATATATCAAGTGAAGCATTGCTGATTTCGATACCGAATAGTGTACAATTGATCGGTGGAGAACGCAACGCTTTGTTTTACTGAAAATGTGCCGCGGCAACTTTTAAAGCGTTCAACCTTTCGACACTCCGGCATCGCGGTGTACTTTGTTAAACGGAGACTCTCGAGTCCCCTGCTGATACAACGATACAACGTTACCGCGAGAACTCTTCAGTTCCTCCCAACTTCGTTAACTTACAGACCTTCTTGCAACGTAACGTTCAAACCTAGACCGCAATGAAATTTTCAAAACTCGTCTACCGGTGTTCCCTTCTGTTTCCTCCGCCGCCACCTCGATTTCGTTGTTTCTTCGGCAATTATTTGCTCACGGTTCGTTCGGTCGTTACAGAGAACACGCGAATTTCCTATCGATGAACTTTTCCCATCGTTCGCGAAGGTTCGTTGAATTCACGAGGAAACGAACGTCTTGTAGATTAATTAACTTCCCTTTTTATCTCGTTTTCTTTCGGGCAAGACTGAAAGATAATAAGCAGAAGTTAGCGTTGAAAAGGTAAGAAAGTTTCAGATTGTCGGAGAGAAGTTAGGTAAAGAAGATATTTATCGTTAAATATTTACAAATGATATACATTCTTCGGTTTGGTAGTCGGAGCTTACCTGAACGTTGATTAAAACCAACCATCTCCGTGGCGCGTAACTTCTCTCTGGCAATTTACGCAAGATTTTGATGAGTAGTCTCGCGGTAAATGAGGGAGTACTTTGATCAAGATACCCTGGGACACTTGCAGACTGCAAAGTGAAAGACTATTTGCGGTTAACTAGTGTATACCGGGTAACTGACTAAAATAATTCACAGGCAAGGTTATTCAGTTGATAACATCCGGCAAGTTTTTACTAAAAGTGTGTCACAAGGATTATGAAAATATAATTGAAAAACTCTATTAACCACTGGTTTTTATACCGTAAATTTAATATATAATTACTCTCACTTTTGAATTTCATTCGATAAAAATAATTCATTTTCAAAAACCAACTTGCTACTCTCTTTTCTTCTTTTTCTCCCTTTTTCTACAAATCCCTGTTCTACAAAAGCCTCTGCAGGTCAGACCAGTTTTCGATAGCACAGTTAAATTACATTTTCGTGATCCCTATGACATGCTCTTTCAAGTCGTATTTAAAAATTCGTGTAATTTTATCCCTTGCCAGTCCATTAAAAAAGTAACAGAATATACGCTAATTTTTAAAAACAGCGTAACACCATCATCTGCACCTCTGATTTGTTCAAAGGCTCCTTTGAATCAGCAACACGGTTGTAACCCAACATTTATCATTCTCAACTACTCGATTGTTGCTCGACTTCTTTACGATCAGCCGCTCTTTTTCAATTCCCTCTCCGAGGCTCGTTCGGTTCGCGCTTACAAAAGGGACGAACGCGAGATTCCGACACGTCTCTCTTTCTCTTTGTGAGAACGAGCTTCGATCGTCCACACTTCCCCTTCAGCTTTTGCCGTTTTACATTCGCCGGCCCATTTTCCTTCTTTCTATCACGCCATAGAAGAAGCGGGAGGAGGCGGAAAGAGGGGAAACTCTGTTCTTTTCGTTGAAGTGTCGCGAAGGAGCTTTTATTGTGGGTCGATGAACGCGGAAATGAACGATATACCTGCACCCCTAGCCACCCTTTAGCTGCTTCGAGGAATGCGTTTCAGCTCTCTGCATAACAACAATTTTTCCGTGAAATCGCGCGTACCTAGAATTCTCACGAGCACCTTCTCCAATTTTTTCCTTCGTCGCTTTTCCACGTTTCTGCGGATGGTGGGTGGAGAGATGTTTTGGGAGTTCCATTACTGCGCTCTTGTCAGGACATTAGCTTCGAATGACGCATATATGCTGTGCAAATTGACTTGGAAATGCGTCATTGAGATTTTCACGTATCTGTCTGGAAATAAATTTATGAAACGCTGTGAATGGTTCTGTTTTTCTTCGGACATGCCACGACAGGTGTTTCACGAATTAAAAGAATTGTGTACGTTTTTCGAAAAAGTAATTTATCAATTTTACTCAAAATTTCTTAGGTAATTAATTAGTTAAGAAGTTGTGACTGAAAGGAAACACGTGAAATCACACTGTACCAATGTCAAGCACGGTTCTAAGTGTCTCGACGACAATGTTTTAACGTAAAAGTGTGATAAACTGGTGCAGATTTACGTGGAGGAAATGTATGTTAGGGAATATGATTATTTCTTGTGAAGAAAGGACGTAGTTCTTAACCGCTTAACGCTCACATTTTTCTCTATCTGATGTGCCAAAAATGGTCAATTTTATTTTGTTTTTAATTATTTCCTAGGGGCGTAGAAATAAGTTTCCCATTTATTTATAATGCCACGACTTACATTTTTACAATAGAATAAAAAGGATAGCGTGATATGAAAAGTGGAAGAAAATAATTAAATAAAATTGTCCTCTTTGGAGAATTACTTGTGCACGTGTAAGACACGGGCATGAGACAATTGCAATATATAGGTGAACATTATTTTTGAGAGATGAGAACAGTTTCTTATGTTACAGTTTTCGGACTTTCATTACTGAGCTCTTTTCAACGTAGAAATGTGATAAGCTGACGCAGATTTAGGGAATATGGTTGTTTCTTGTGAAGAGAGAATGAATATTATTCTCGAGTGGAAGAAATCTGGCGAGGTCGTAAATGAAAGTATAAATCGTTTTTGATTGATAATTACTAGCATCTTGCTCCCGGTTTTTCGACATTAATTTCACGCATGTTTCGGGCGCGAGAAATTTTAATTCAATCTGGTCGACCTTAAAAGCAAATTGACGTCCACGATGGTTGTAGAGCCATGTAAATACTGCTCGGTACATATTCATGTTCTCAGCACGGAGCTTAACATGACTATTTAATTCTGTATAATACCGGCAGGGACTTCAAACACGACCTGCATGGCAAATAAATTGTTAAAATCCGTGGTAAGCCATAGTGAAAATAGAGAGTTTGCGGTGCTCGTGTTCGCGTACGTACCTTTGCTTTGGCGAGCACTTGCGAAATAGTTTCTCGAACTACGAATAAAAATCCGTTTAGCACCGTTAACGAATGTGATTTCCCTGGAAATTCACTTTTCGTGTCTGTCGAAAAACCGACTGTCGAGAATTAGAGTACACCTTCGTGACTGTTGTGAACGGAAGCGTTGCGGATTTCCTTCCTTTTCCCGATTAGTAGGCGACGGTAAAAAGCGTTCCACCGTTCCAATTTCACGGTTCAGTGGAATATTTGGATACTTGGAATCTAGTTTGTGTGTAACATTGTGTAGTACGATTGCATTAGCTTGTTTTTATAAAGTGTTACGCAAGAGTTCGGTAAACCTTTGAAATTGTGAATGTACGAGTTATCGATATGTGTCAGCCTATCGTACAGGCAGTTGTACGTCGTTCATTCAAAAGTTCATTCGCTTATCGTCGCGAAAAATAATATCGTACTGGGTGGTCAGTACGGGTGATGTCATTTATAGCAATTAGATCGGCGCGGCGGCGAAAATGAATGGGAGCAATTTATGGCGTCCTATTGACCTTTGTCTCTCTGTGGTCATCTTTGAAGATATACCGGATTGTATTAACACAGATACATATTTGGTGATTCTTCCATTAATAATGTAAAGGAACGTAAGACAGAAAAAAGTGTAATTTCTTGGATTTTAGGATTTTGGGTCTTCGGGAATATTAGAATTTTTGGGATTTTTGGAATTTTTGGTATCCTTGGATTTTTGGAATTTTGGGATTTCAGGGATTGTAGAATTTTTGGGACTTTGGAAGGGACCCTGAGAGTTTTGGGACTCTAGAACCTTAGGCAGCCTGGGATCTTTGGGATTTTGGGACCACAGGAACCCTTGGATTTTTGGGACTTTGGGACCTTAAGTATCCTTGGATATTTGGAATTTTGAGACCTTAGGGACCCTGAGATTTTTGGAACTTTGGAATTTCAGGTATCCTTGGCTTTTGGGATTTTGGGACTTCAGGGATCCCTAAGATTTTTGGGACTCTGGACCCTCGCGTATCCTGGAATCTTTGGAATTTTGGGACCTCAGGATCCCTAAGATTTTTGGGACTCTGGACCCTCGCGTATCCTGGAATCTTTGGAATTTTGGGACCTCAGGGATCCTCAGAACTCTTAAGACCTGGGCACCCACAGAATCCCAAAACTACAGTGTCCCCTAAATTCCTAAACTCCCCTCCACAAATACACCAAACATGCAAATAATTCCTATCAAACCGCAATTACACAGAAATACAAATCGAATCCTGCTTCCCCTCCAAATCTCTCTAAATAATCCCAGAAAATTTCAAGAGGGCGTATCAGCTTGTAACTTAATCATCGTTAACGTTCAACATAAACGCCTCAAGCAACTCCTTATCGAATTTCTTCAATTCCATCTCCCCATAAACCAGCAGATAGACAGTTAACGTTGAATTACTACGAACTACGAACTCATCGCTCGTGAAATCTCACCGTTTCTCCCCGCGACACGTTCCCCGTCCTCGACGTAACGAATCCAACGATTAAATTCCATTAAGGTAATCTCTTCCGCGGCGATCGTCGTTATCAGGGACAAGCGGTTGAAACGTCGATGCCGCGATTAAATCGCTATCGCGTTATTACGTTTCACGAGCTTCTCTTCGTCTCACCCCATCTCTGTCTTCTCCCCGCGGTATTGTCCCCATGACGGTGGTTTTTTCGCGGGCCAAGCGACGCGTTCGCGCAACGAACGAGTACAACACCGGGAGAAAAAAAAGAGCAAAATAAAAACAGCACGTCGCCTCGGGTCGTTCCAAGCGGCACACGGAATAATTGTTTGTAAATTATCGCGGTAGGAAAGGGTGGGAGAGCAGCTCCTCAGACGCAGCTGGCACCCGGTTGAGTAGCCCGCAACTCGAGAGGCTTTTAGCCCCGAGTGAATACAGAAACTTCGTCGAAATATCAGCCTCTGTCTTGAGCTTTCTCATAATTTTCTACCCTCTCCATCCAGTTTCACCAGCCTGTTCTCTATTCGGCTCGTCATCTCTCGCCTCACGGCTGTTTGCGTTCACGCGACGGACCGCAGCTTCGTCGTCGTCGTCGTCGCTCAGGCGAGTTGGCGTTCGTCGACGGTGAAGTGGCAGTTTGAATACAAAATTGTGCGGCTGTTTATTTGTAAATTAAACGTTTACAAATTTTCCTCCGACCGTGGAACGATGCTCCAGTATCGCTACTAGACTATTCTTCCACTTTTTTTTTTTCACCTTCAATTCTCTTCGCTCTCTACTGCGAGATATTTTGTACTCTCGAGAGGATATCCTTTTTTACGAGAGTCGTTTGAATTGTCCAAGTGTGAAATTCTTTGTTTGAATGGAAGAAGGAGTGGGTAGGAATTGGTGATTGAATGGTAAATAAGAGAGGAAGAGTTGAAGAGATAAGTTTGATCGTGGCAATGGACGAAACGACTGAAAAGTCAGTCTTCGCGGGTAGAAGAGACGCGTCGTTGGTTTTCTATCGCGATCGGTTAATTTCTTCCCGGTGGTTCCAGGCGATTCAACTCTGGAGATCCTAATTAGACACGATTCGTCGATTGTCCTCGGAGAGCGATGTTACGGCACAGTGACTTTCGCGGAACTCGCGTAGACGCTTCGAGCGATGCCCATTTTCCCGGATTTTTCGCCGTAACTCTTCCGTTCAACTTCGTCTCAAAGTCTCCTTTTTTCCCTTCTCCTTCTCGTTCTTGTTCTTTTACGCTTTCCTCGAAACGCTGAACTTCCACGCTGCGCGGAGAAGTCGCGAGAACTTATGTTGCTTAACTAGACGATCGGATGAAAAGTAACATTAACTAGCCACGACTAACGAAGCTGTAATTCGTTAGGATTTATTAGTACTTGCAAATAGCTATAATTTTCTTTAAGAATATCTCAGTGGAATTATATGGCGCAAATATTTTTTATTTCTGCAATTCTAATGAAATTCATGTGTATACCTGCTGATTATATTTTTAAGCTCTGTATTTACCTGAGAAAAAATTCTTAGAGAATTTGATTCATGCTACTTTGCTAGAAACAGTGCCATTTTTCTTCCTCCTTCGTCTTGTTCTACATCTTTCGTACTGCACAGAGAGTGAGTACTTTCTCTCTGGTTAAAAATCAGGTATTTCAGTGAAATAGCTTTAAAAAAAAATACAAATAAGTACCAAGATTAAATCTCATAAAGTTTCTCAGAAAAATGTCGAATGAATACTGTCCACCATTCAGCCCATCCATCAAACGGAATTTCACGTAGCTTGACTCGATTCGATATTAAGAAAGGAATGGAATCTTGGAAACTACGAGGATTCCGTCAAAGTGATCGTAACGCTTTCCGACGATCAGATAGGAAAACTCTCTCAGAACTTGGAATCGTTATCTTTTTTTTTACCGTCGTTCCTGAAGCGCTGGCGCTCGTCTTACGGGATATTCCTCTCCTCGTCGTTTTTTCTTGGCTTCTGCCCATTCCATATAGATCCTCGGATATCATCAGTAGACGAGGACGATAATTAATCCTTTTAGCGGAAGTCCGTGTAAACAGGCGAGTGGAAAAAGGGAACGGTGTCTGTGCAAAGTTGGACCAGGAACTGGTCCAACTTTCGAAGATAAACAATCGTGCCGACACGCTCTCGTATATACCTGACAATAAAATCACATCCTGTTTAAGGAATGGAGTGTTGGAGTTGTCAGACTCTGCTTCCCGTTCACCGAGGTAAAAGTATTATTGCTGATTGCTTGTAGACGTCGACGAAAGACCGTTTGTAGAATTTACGTTTAATGGTCCTGATTAATCTTTGGAATGAGGAAATTGTGAACGAGGATTCGAATGTATTTTTCTCGTAATTTTTCAATATTCAAAGTATTATTGGCGATTGCTTGTAGACGTCGACGAAAGATCGTTTGGAGAATTTTCGACGATTAACGATTCGATTTTTTTCTTCCAATTTTTTAATATATTTTCAAAATTGTTTTACTCCTTGTCTACAAGCATTTGCCACGTTGTACCCTGAGTGTGCTCCTATTCCGACCGACTGCCACTTTACGTTCGCTGTAAACTCTATCTTTAAATGAGATCTTCGGCTGATATCTCGAAAAGTATGATTGACTGTGATATTACCTCGATCCACGTGGAACAGCGTAAAACGAGAAGAATCGAAGTGCTTAGTAGAACTTCCATATCGCGTATTTACCGTGCCGTTAGTACCATAATTATTATTAGTACTGCAGTGTCGGGGTCTCCATACCCAAATAGCGAATCGACGAGGGGAAATAGAGAGGGAGTTGTTGGCGTAGTGCGCAAAGCCTCGGCTTGCCAACCTGAGTTCCCGGGTTCGATTCCCCTTTGGGTCCCTCAATATTTTTCCCTAGATTCCTACAAATGGGGACTCGTCCGGGATGGAGGCGCATCTACGGCTGCACGAAGCCCCATGCGCTGTGAGATGAAAACATCTCGAGGGTTGCACGTCTCCCAAAAATGCCTTGTTTCGGCTGTGTGCCACTGTGCGGGGGAGTGTGCCCGAAAGTGTCGAGTTGTGTTGCACTGAGGACATTCGAGGGCGAATGTCAGTTCAGGATGGCCGAGTGTAGTATCGGGGCCTCCATACCCAAATAGCGAACCGACGAGGGAAAATATAGAGGGAGTTGTTGGCGTAGTGCGCAAAGCCTCGGCTTGCCAACCTGAGGTCCCGGGTTCGATTCCCGGTTGGATCCCTAAAATTTTTTCCGTCAGTTCCTACAGTATCAGAACGATCAATTTGTGAAGTTACAAAAAATCTTATTTCACTAATTTTCCAATCTCTCTCTCTCTCAAAAAAAAAAGGAAAATCGAATTGTCCATTTTCGAGAATAAATCGATCTTCGAAGTGATCGAGTGCCAACTCAGGATCAGTTCAGTCCATATTCGAGAAAATAACGAGCCTCGCGTCTGTCGAATCGATATTAATTACGATATTACCGATTACCATTCGGTTTGCGAAACCTAACTGGCGCTTATGTAATATTACGCGATCAAAGCGTTGGTTAATGTAATTGGTTATTACGCGGCGTGTGCAACTCATCTGGAGGCGTGCGTGA
>NW_017100231.1:1459923-1473478 GCF_001263275.1 Habropoda laboriosa | reverse complement strand
TTAGAGGGGCGTAATCAAGAATCTATACGAGATTATAATAATTATCGAAGGGGATAGGCGAATGATTACGCGTGTGCTCATCGTGGTTGTTACGAAGTTGTCCGAACTCCGTTTGTTATTTAATCGTGTTTAAACTGGAATATTAATATTCAACAGTTGTATGCGGTATATATACACGCGATAATAACGACAACGTATTGTATTCGTGAATAATCGCGATCGTTATTATCATCGTTCGCACGAACCCAGTAATTACGAGTCGTCGGTTAATTAATATTTTGTACTGTGCGGTATAATCGATGCTCGCGCGGACACATTGTCTCCTAATAAACTTCCGGCGAATCTTATTCCGATACTCCATTAACTTCCGCTGTTACTTCTTTATTTATTTAAGAAAATAATATTCCTCGTTGATTGGGTTAATTAACGTTGGTACAAGATAGAGATTGTTGCTTTTTTTTTCGAGAAGTTTTGTTTTTGAAGATTATCTCTGGAACATACACGCGTTCGACTAATTCCCAATTTAATGAACATCGTTACGTATTATGTTTACTAGGTTCTGTACACCAATTCGCGTGTACGTCTATTAATTAACGAATTATCTCAGCGGTTTTGCATGAAGTATCTGGATCGCGAGATCTGTGTATGCATACGAAGCGTGAAGATCGAAAGCGTGAGTGTAGTTTTTCTTACAGAAAGAATTTTGACAAGTACGTCCACTAATGAATAAATTAATATTTTCATAGTACAGAGTAATCTGTTTGTTTTAAAAAATATTTGAAAACAGTGCAATCGAAGAAAAGTGATTTTTATCATTTTATTTTCTTAAACAAGCACTGTCTTACCACCATGAATTCTACAGGTTCAGTTTTAACTCTTTGCGGTCGTATTTTCCATAGGCATGGTAGTCGTGCTGGTCGGAATTATTTTTTGATAGTCAATTCTTGTCTAAAAAACGTGTAAATTTGATTCAAATGAGTTTGTTTAAGCTGCGTGTGCATATTATTATTTTTTTCCCCCCGTTTCTGCGGACAGAGGGTCCACAGATCGTTTAGAAGGTAAACACGCCGAGAAGATTACTGCATAGTGAGGATTCATGAATGTGTAAGACGAGACAGCAAGCATTTCCACTGATTTTTAAAAGAAAATGATAAGACAGTGCTTGGTGAGAAGACGAAATGATAAACATTGCTTCTTCTGGTGTGAATAGTATCTACGATGTCTTTTTAATTTACCATTCAAAACTGTGAGATTCTTCTGCCAGGACCTCTGTTAACCCATTTGCACCCGGAAACGGAATAATCCGCACATGACGATTGTATGGAAGGATTTCGAAGCTTGAAAATTTCTTAATAATTTTCAATTATTGCACACAATTTCTCGGTAAAATCAGTAATAAACAAAAACGCAAGAACTATCGTTGGCCGACTGCCAATCGTGGCCTATTCAGAGCTAAATATCGTCCAGCATTCATCCACTGTTCACTCACACACCATCCATCTCATCCGGCGTATAAAACACGTAACATGGAGCTACATACCCCTGCAAATAATTGAATAGATAAACACACGCGATCAGGATAATCGATTTCTCCGGCGGCGGAAAAAGCGGTGACGGGAAAAACGTTAACGAGGGGGAATACGTCGAGCAAGATATCCCAGAACGAACGTGACCAGAGGGAAGAAGTTGCATCGTGACGAAACGCTAATGTAGACGTCAGATCAACGTTACATAAATAACGATTACCCGGGCGACTCGGGGGGTGGTGGAAGGCAGAGGAAAGCACGGCGTGTGTTGCAGGTTCGCCACGGACAAACTGCTCGAATCTCGCGCGTTTTGCCGTCGCCACTTTTACGCTGATTTATCGCGGCTGATAAAACGCGGACGCGAATATTGCGCCGCGGAAATTTATCCGAGAACACGGGGGTAAACAGAGGCGTGACCCGAGTGCGACCCATTCAGTCGGAACGTACGACCGATCTTTATTATTTTCGGCAATATTAATTGCGGCGCACGGACGCATTGAAAACACGCTTTGTACCGTGGTCGTTCTGAAGGTGGCGAGAAAATTCGATTTCAGAGAAAGGGTGGATATTGCGCGGAGCAAGGAAGATTGCCCTTGGAAGGAATTGCGGGGCTGATTAGGTCATATGAATGCATCAACACAATCGTAGGAATAGGGCGTGAAATTGTGAAAATAGTGTGGGATTTGGAGCGTTTCTGCCTTCGTTCGTTTGTTTCTTGAGAAACGAGAGTTCGGAAAAACTAAGAGTGTGGGATAAAATTTGGAAGAGAGGAGACCTAAATAGAGTGAAAAGTGTGGAAAGAGAGATTGCCGAGAGAACTTTAGAGTGGACAGTAGACACTTAGTTTTTTTGTATTTCTTTATTTTTGTTAATAAATTATTATTATTATTTTAAATAATTTAAAATCCCACAATAGTAAAATTTCGTGACGAGAGTCAAACTCTGCGGGCAAAATGCCCTTCTTGCCCGTATACCGCCCCGAGGGCAAACTCCTGAGCACCGCTCATTTTATGCACTGTCAAAGATCTTTTTTCGGGAAATTGTTCTCAGTTGGTCGTATCGTCGCTAACAGCGAGAACTTAATATTCTAACGATAAATGTATAGTCGGTAGAATAGATACAGTGAAGTCCTAAATTAAAGCATCAAGCAACGGCACTAATTGTTGCAGTGACATTCAGAGTCAAATGTGACTTTTTATATTTTCGATTGTGATTGAATCGAAGCTAAAGTATACTTCATGCAACATTGATTGAAGTTTCAGTTATCTTCTCACATTTCTGTCTATTTGACTGTACACACGCTCGAATATCTAAACTATACATTATCTAACCGATCTAGCGACCTCGCAATATTTCTTCCACCGACTGTACCTCTTCAAACGAAAAACTCCACGCTGTTCCTTTCTCATTCGCGATAATTAACGCTCCTCTAAAACACGGTTGTACATGTCGCAAGGTCTCCTTTAACCGGGAGGAAACACTGTTTAATCGCGTTCGACTTTTCTCTCGAAACCGGACAAACGTTACGCGGCCGTTGATTGCGCTCGGCGTTAATGAATCTTTGTCTTTAATTGCGCGTGTGCAGCCAGTGGAAAGATAGTCACGCGAACTGAGGGAGGGAGGAGTCGTTATAAAGTATCGGAGCACTTCTGGTTATGGAACTCTTTTCCCCGGCAGCTTTTTTTCTCCCTCTCTCTCTCTCTGTTGAAAGTTTGTATTGTACGAGATTTTTGTCGTTGCCACCGTTTTCGAGTGTACGGGCGCAGAAACCTGTTCGCGTATCTGGCTGTCGATTTTGCCCCGAACTCGATGACCGGAGCGTAATCGTTTGAAGATTGGAACGCGGCGTTTGATGGGCGTGAAATTTGTGGACGTGACATTTGACAAAGACCGGTGATTGTAAAACTCCTGTGTTATCTGTCTTTGTCTACCGTTGGGATACGTAGAATTGCAAACGGTAGATTCCTGGAATCGAGTGGTTTTCACCGTAACGTGTAAGAGTATCGATCTACGGTATTACAGGTCGAGTAGATCGAGTGTCGTGAATAGTTTTCTTTTTTTTTTAATATTCTTCCAACTTTTATACGCGAAAAATGAAGGCATGAGACAATACCGTTGGTTATGAATGACGGATGCCGGGTCACCTTTGACCCAGCTTCCAGCCAACGCCGGGTCTCTTTTGACCCACACTGGAATTTTTATTATATCTATTCCAGAACTAATCTTTAGATCGATCGAAAATAATCGAATCTTAGATCGAAACTAAATCAAATCAGGGGGAGTTCCCTTAACGCCGGACGGCACCTAATATCGGACATTAGTTATATCTGCAATAATTGAAACGCTACCGAGCCGTTTATCTCCTAGAGGAGACAAAAAGAATAAAAATAAGTTTTCTACGCGTTTCAGTCGCGTGTGCACAGGTAGAGAGATTTATTTAAGAAAAACGTTAAGCGTCCGGCGCTAGGGGAACTCCCCCTATATAAAATTGTATTTCTTTTTATCGCATGTTGCGAACATCCTACCACTTATGCTTATTACAAATTTTATACAAATATACAATATCACACAGTTTCATTTACAAGTTAACAGCGCGTAATATGTTGTTTTTAAATGAAATTAGTTGTTTTTTAAAGAAAATCTGCGGACTCGTTCACTCGTCAATTTGATAGTGTTAAGACATGGGTCAAAAGTGACCCGGCATTGGCTGTACGAGGGTTAATCAGCGTTTCGAAACAGAGTCACTTATTTTAACCAATTATTCGTCGCGAAAATACACCGGATACGAAGGAGGATAAGTGAGATACAATTTTATTAATCGTCCAATATTGTCAATAGAATCTACGGTATTATCACTTTCGATTAACCGGAACGGTTCAATTTGTCGACACCGGTAATCAAAACAACCTTGTCTACGAATGCTCGTACGACGTAGGAATGTTTCTCTTTTCTTTTCGCCATTTTCTTTTTTCCCCTTTCCGCACACTCACCTGACAAAGAAACGTTACACGATACATTAAGGGAGACTTGATAACGCTTCTTTTCAGGTTGCTCGCTCGAGCATGGCTGACGCATGGCGGGCCGTGTCGCATTTGTCACGATCCGTATCTGTTAAATCAACGTCAATTGAAACTCCTACATCTCAATACCGTTCCTCCAGTCTTCGCTTGCCCGTGCATATTTCATCATATTAGGTGTGAAGGAATCGTAACGATCGTTACAATGGTAACAAGACAATCGGCTCTCCTGACCGCGAATAATCGTCGACTGTCTGTTTCGCGGTAAAAAATCGAAGGATAGGATAAAAGATCGGTGTTTCATTGTGTCGTTACACTTCGAGGCTCGGCAGTGACTAACAGCCTATTGCAATCCTCTATATTACCTCCCGTTGAAAGGAACATTAGTTATTTTTAACGGTGTTAGACAAATTTTTTACAGGTCGTGTCGTAAGTGAAGAATGAAGTGCTTGCGCTATCTAACTATCGCTTGAGAGTGTTCTCTGAGCTTCAATTTTAGAATTTCCTGTAATTAATATTTTTCTTTTGGTACATTCTCTGTTCAACCCTCATCCGTCCCTCAGTTTCGCATCTTAACCCCTTGGCCTACAACCACGAGTGAGACTCGTGGTAAGGAATTTGGGCCATAAACAATAAGCACGAGCCTGACTCGTGTACTTCGTTCGGACCAAACTAAAACAAAACGAGCCAGACTCGTGGTTCAACTGTTCTCGATATTCTCTTACTTCAGTTATGTGTAATCCTTCGTTGCGTTCACACGTTTCGGTTAAACAGCTCAATCGGGAGATAGCGGGTAGGCCAAAGGGTTCACCCTAGTGCGTTCTTCGTTTCGACTGTACACTTAAGACTTTTGGGTGAAAGAGGACCTAAAACCTTTTGTGTGATAATTTTTGTCTCCAACGCGACATGTGAACCTAGACAATAAACGTTTAAAATAATGTTAAGGAACGTAAACTTGATAACAGCAAAAATGACTAAAAATATAAAAAGGCGGTGGGTCGAAAAAGACCCGAAGACCGCTCTAGGGTTAATAGGTCCCTCGGTGTTAATTTGACACAACGGTAAAAAATCAATTAAATGAAAATTTTGTAAATTTTTTTATTAAATGTAGAAAATTTTAAAACAATTGTTTCTACAAATAGCCGAGTAATACAATTTTTTACCGGAAAAGCGTGTCAAATTGACAGGAAGGACGGATGAGGGTTAATATTGTAATTCAGAATTTTTCTGTTGTAATTAATATTATTAAGATTGTAGTTGATAATTTTTTTTTTGTGTCATTTCGGTGGCATTGATTCGCAATATTTCCGTGAAACGAAAAATTTACGCCTCTCGAGCTTCTGGAAAGTAAACGTAGCCAGGTTCCGCAACCCTGTAGCTAGAGGAATCGACGAGTAAAGGGATCCGGAGATGGGATTCCCTCGGTCGGCCAGAAATCCCGTTTCCGAAAGTCGATAGGGCGACCATCCGCCGGAACACGGCCGGGAGTCGTCGTAATCCGCAGCCGTGAACCCCTAAAGAAGTTTCCTCCGTGTATTAGATGCAAAGACACAATTGAGACACTTGAAAATAATTCGATTGTATCGCACATCTTCTGTATGCATTTTATTCTGTTAAGCTGTTAAGTGTGTAGGACGAGTTAACTCGTCGTTGTTTAGTCGATACTTGGAATGCAATAATTTATTTATCGACGGATTAATCATTTTTAATTAAAAACTAGAGAGAAAGGTGAACACAGTTCACAGGTTAAACACGTTACATATCGCAGCCTCGCTAGAAAACGTGAAATTTTTCGGTAGAGTAATTTATTTGTAAATTTGTCAAATTTTAGATTTTATAGGTTTTTAAAGTTTGAGTTGCCTGAATGAATACTCGTGTTAGAAAAATTGACATTTCCAGTGGATAGTGAAATTAACCCTTTCGTTATCAGTGGGATACATACGTCCCTTTCAAAAAATTGATCCCATTGACACAAACGGCAAAAATTTTCCAAAAAAGTAATTCAGTCGCGAAAGGGTAAGAACTAGTTTTATTTGCAACAGAGTGATACTTGAGGTGATGTCGCCACGAGACTATCAAAATACTAATTTTCGTAAGACCACCTGCCAAGACTTCCAAAAAAGGACGCGCTTCTGCCTCGTTTCCTTAGTTTTGGCCAGTTGCTGATTGATGGCTGATTTCTTCTGGGGGTTGTAGGTGGTGACTCCTCATTGGAGGAGGTTGTTTAGGTGGGACGCAGCTCTTTCCAAGGGAAGGGGATTGTTGCTTAACATTAGAAAACCCCCATTTTTGGGTTTTTCCCAGGGGTTGCCGCGTGACTTTCCACCGCGCACGTGACCTCTCCACGGGGGGTACGGTACGCGCGAGAGGACCGGTACCTCGGTCTGGCGGCCATGTGTAATTGAACAAGTTTATGACGATAATCCGCCAAACCGAGGGTTCGTCGCGATTTCTTGCGAGGCAACAGGGTGAAATTCCCAATCTGAGAAAAACATCATCGCAAAATCATTGCAAAAGCGTTACTTCTTACAGTCCATCGCACACCCAAATACCAAAAATTCTCGAAAAACAATAATTCGCTCCCGAAAGTGGTGAAATTCCGAATCTAAGAAAAAAACCACTGCAAAATTTCGCAAATACGTTACCATTTTCAATCCGTATTAACCGTGACCGAGGACGGTGATGTTCGATCCGAAACAATGGCTCACGCGTCTCCTGTTGTGGGAAACGCGGCCCTAAAGCAGTTGAACCCATCGCAGTCTGCAAGCGAAGCGTCCATCCACCCTGCTGCGGTGCACGGCTACTAGCAAGAGATAGAAAGCGTAGCCGCGCGACCGCGTGTGTCCTGGCGAGCGTTTGGTATATGGCAGGTAAACGTATTTGCATGTAAACTCGTTTGCATGAAGCGGAGGACGAACGCGGGATTCCAATTCCAGGGGACCACGAGAGAGCTCGTCTTGACGCGCTAGCGGGCCGAGAGAATTCCCGTGATACACCGCCGACGGTACTTCATAATGGCGTGTCCGATAATGGCGGCGCGTTGCTTTCGATTCCCTGTTGCTCGCCACCGTTCCCCGCTTTCCAACTAATTACGCGACCGGTTCGACTTAAATTTATGGAGATGCTGCTCGTTCGTTAGCGCAGGTAGTACGTGTCGATATATCGATGCTTCTCGAGTAAACGAGTTTGATCGTTGCAACATTATTCCCGTTGATTTAGCTTATTTAACCTATAACAACGAGCGAGACTCGTAGCAGAGATTCTTGTCAAGATGTGAGAAAAATAGTTATATCGGTAAGAATTAATTGTAATCTTAACTTTCGTTTGAATTTGTAACACTGAGGATTACTAAATGTAATTAATCCGCAACTGATGCAGTACTGAAACAGTAAAATGGCGGACGCTTAGATGCACAGTCAGAAAAGAAATCATGCGTTAAGGGGTTAAGTATTTTTGTGGAATTTTCATTTGGACTCAGCGTCATTTTGTCTCAGCAGCGATAAAGATTATATTTGGTACAGGAAATACACCTATTTTACGTATCATATGTGAATATACAATTCCTTTTTGAAACCCGTGTACGATAGAAATTTTTCTATGGGTCAAAATAACCCTGCATTCGTCTCCCGCGTTCGTCTAATACCATTCGCCTTTCGAGGATTAGAAAAATGTAATAATAATTTATGGAGACAAGTAAATAATCCACACTGAATTCTCTCCACACAATCTTTCGTTCGGCGCTATCAACTCGAAGTCTTCTCGCTTCGAAATCTTCTCAAGAAACGAACGAGCAAAGGCAGAAACGCTGCAATTGTACGCTTAAATGCTGCGTGCAATTTGAAAAAATCTAAATAAAATGGGTGTGAATATAAGAATTTTCAAAAATGTAAGCTGAATCCAGGGTTCTGACACTAAAATGGGAGTGAAAATGAGATTTAGCGATTTCTAATTAAATTACCACTTTTATTGTCGGATTAGCTTCAGTCTCGAGGAACCAAATAATAAAGTTAAACAAAGGGTTAGGTTAGGAATCTAACGTAACATTAGTGTCAGACGTGAGCGACGAATCGCGACAAAACAGCGTACAGACATTTTTTTACATCGATTTCAGCGAAGCACGAGCACTCGCGAGTTAAAAAGAAACTGACAGAAGAAGTGATGTGAAAATTGTGATTTATTTGAAGTAGAATAGAACTGTACGGAATAGTTGATGTGTTTGTTCAACTTGATCCAATCTTCTATCTACGTTTTTGCATTGTACATTATGATCCTGTTGCACCGGTGGTCTTAATACGGTGGAAATTTGCAGGGGACGATGAAAACACTTGATAGAAATAGCAATTTATTGTAAATTAAGGTCGTAGCATCGTAGTGTGCCACGAGTCATCAATCATTCCGGATTAAGTTAGCGTGTGCCGTGTACGTTATTGCAATCTATGTAACGCAGAGTGGATTTAAGCTGGCAACGCGATAAAAATTGTCTCGTCGCAACCAACAAACTGATACACTTCCACAATCTATACATTTACTTTACCATATTTCAAACATTACTTAACATTGTTCGATAAAATAAAATCTCTGTTACTCTCGATATTTTTACCTCGTTTTCCACTTCCTGCGAACACTACACCGGCCAACTACTCCTCTACTCGATTAAACATTTCGCAACACTATTAGAAATAACCTGACACCTCGTTTCGCGAATTACAATAATTCCCTTGAAATATCTCGGGTAGTTTAGATAATCCTCGAACCAGTCCCCGCCTCGTTTATTTTTAGAGGAACCGTAATTACACATCCGTTGGAGGATGCGCCGCCGATACGAGCACACCGATATTAGAGATCCCGGTGATAATTTTAATCGGTGATAGCGCGTTAGAGCTGTCCACTGGGAGAACGTTCTCTCCGATATATAGAGGCCAGTTGAATTTCCCATTTCGTGTGTCGATTGCATAGGAAGAATCCTGCTCAACCCTTTCTTCCATTGTGTACCAACTGTATCAATTTACAAATGAAACGACCGCGAGCTAACCGATCGTTGAAACACTCGAAACGTCTAAATTTCCTCGAGATATCGAAGCTGTCTCTCTATCTCTGATATCAGCGATCTCTTCTCCGGTTTTCCTGAAGTTACATTCGTTCCAGAGTTCCTTCAGCCGTTTCTCGATTACCATAGGCGGTCTATCGATCGATCGAGAGAGAAAGAGAGAGCGCGAATAAAACGATATCTTCTTGGGAAACACGATCGCTGAAACCACGGCTTCGCTGTTCCCCGACTCAATATGGCCTCGTTCCTTCGAACAGCCGGCGTGTTCGATGAGATCCAACGATCCCGTGGGGTGGCTCGGTTCGTCCACGAGGGGACAGTGCCGGTTCGATCGAGTCGAGGACACGGTTCGCGGCGGGAGACTGTGAAATTCGATGAAAGCGGAGGAAAAAGGGGCGAAACGAAGGAGAGAAAGGGTGGATGGATTCGTTCTAAGCACCACGTTACCGTCAATCGAGGACGTTTGTCACCGAGACGCACAAAGACCGTACACTACGTGGAAAACGTGCGGTGTGTCGTTCCATTGCGAGGAAAGTAGTCTAGGATCACTGTTGCGACCTGATGAGGACGCAACGAAGTCTCGGTTCGGCGGATTATAGTAATAAGCCACTTAGACGTACGGAAGACCGCAATATACCCCCCGTGGACTCACCAGCGCGACACTCGGACAATAGGTCCCAAAAACACTAGGGACCATAAAACATTCGTTACCAAAAGGTCACAGTTTTCGTCGACCAATAGCCGAACACACCACGTTTTCCACCTCCATAACACAACCACCAATCAGAACCAACCTGATCCCTATATGTACATCTACACACCTCAAAATCGAGCATTAACAGTACAACGAGTGCACGAGACACATCGTCAAGAAAAAAAGAATAACCGAATTTCAACTAAACATCTACATCAACGAACCGAAAGAAAAACATCTAACCCAACAACCAAGTTTCATTCCACCTCGAACCAGCGAGAACTATCATCAACCTGCGCCAGAACTCCTGGCCATAAGACTTGATCAAAGTCCACGACGCAACAATCACGATACTTGGCTAAGAACAATCTTCAGAACGATCGTTTCGCGAAGAATCATTCTTCTTTCAGTCGTTACCTTCTTCGAGTATTTACCCCGTTCGCTTGTCTTTAGGGGGATTTAGTGTTTCTCCGAATTGCGTCTTGGACTATTGACAAATAGCTGCGAGCGTAATAGGAATCTTCCGGGGAAACCTCATTAGAAGCTGTTTTGTGGTAAAGGTAGAAGATCGTGCGAGAGAATGCAAGTCGATAACGAGAGTGTTCCAAGACGAGAGAAATTTAAATGCTGATGACTGTCGATTTAAATCGGATTATAACGGCGTGTGGTGTGATTTTCTAAATTGTAAAATTGCCGGGTTGGATGAGTTTCTGGTTGGAGTGTGATGAATTGTGTCAGCTGGTGTGGTTATTTGAGTGTTACAGCTTCGGTAACGTCGAGTTGTGGTAGGGAAAAGTAACAGAATGGGTGATCATTTCTCGATCAAAATTGTAGCCAGAAGAGAGTTTGATTCAATCGTAAATTACATTCGAGTCTTTCCTTCTGATAAATCGAGATTTTCACTTACACATTCCGAATTTTTCAAATAAACACCATTTTACTTGAAGACAATTTTCCCCGAATTTGAATAGGGAAAGGTAACAGAATGGGTGATCATTCCTCGATCAAAATCGTAGTCAGAGGAGAGTTTGATTCCAGTATTTTCTTCTGATAAATCACAATTACACCACAAATCGATATTTTCACCCACAATTTCACAATTTTTCAAACGAATACACCACTTCACGCGAAGACTTTCTGAAGATTTCGCGAAGATTTTCTCATAATATTCTCTTAATTTGAACGTTAATCACGTTACAAATAAAAAATACCAAAAAATTCCTGCAATCTGTGAAAATCTTTCTCTCGGCCGCGACATTCGTCGGCGTTTCCTCGTCGAAAAAAGGAGGGAATTCCAGGGGATTTTTTTCGGGGAAGGGCGACTGTTTTCAACTGGCGAGCAAAGAGCGAAGAAGCGGAACAATGCGGCCGGTCGCGTTAAGTTCGCCGGGAGTTCAGTGACGCGGCGTCGAGCAGCAGCCGAGGAGTTACGTGACACGGCCATAATCGCGTGCAGTTTCGCAAACTTCGAAACAAAAGGGGGACTGGCGTCGAGGAGGCAGCGACTCGACGAGCAAAATGGGGCCTCGCGGCCAACAGCTTAGCGTCGTCGAGAGGCGGAACGTCAGCCGATTTCTGCCAGTCGAGCGTCTCGCCGCTGATACACCCTGGGTAATACGCGTCGTGCAATTTCGGCGCTGCGCCTTGCACCTGAGCGGGTTTAACGCGAGAGTTGGCTGCTAACGAAAGATATCTTTGTCCAAGCGCGGTGTATTTTAAGGATGAACTCTGGAAAACATTCGATTTCATCGGACTGTGTGATTTTTCTAGGATTTCTTTGGAATTTTTAAGGCGCGCTGAGTGTATAGTTGGTGGAATCGATTTAGGAAGGTCGTTAGTTAACCCTTTCGAGATTAGAGGTATGGATGTGTCCATACTATGGACGGATGAGGCAGAACCATGCGAAAAACATCGGAAGATATAAGATTTTTTTAATTTATTACAGTTATAGACCGAAAATAGTGAAAACCTTCGACTTTTATAATTTTCAACTATTTTCAGCTCGTAGCAACGTTAACCGATTTGGTTTGCTCAAAAAAGTTGTAAAAAGCGACCTTTATAATTTTCTCTGCGATTCCTACAAATTTAAATTTTTTCCAAATTTTTGGCACACGTCATCTAGTAAACTAATCCTTCTAACTTCTAAAAAAAAACTCCAGTCATATGGTTCCATTTCAGAAAAGTTATACTCTACTAATAATGGCCGGAAATTAATGACCGCAACTGTATATCCCCTTCGCTATTCTCTTCGCGATTCCGACTAATTGCAGTTTTTCAACAATTTTTTTGCACGCCATCTAGTAAACTAATCTTTCTAATTTCTAAAAAAAAAAAACTGAAGTCGTTTGGTCGAATTTTAAGAAAGTTATGCTGTACTAAAGAGTGGCCGTATGTAAAATTGATATCGATGAAAATATCGCTTCCACAAACTATACCCTTGATGCTGTACGCGACACTTTTTGGAAATATAATTTTCATTAAACAACGAAGAATACTTTTCGTCTCAAAATATGTGCAAAGGAAGATGAAAGTGTGAAGGATGCAACCCTATCGATATTTCTCTATAATTAAATGTTTTAATTTGTTTTTTTTTTCTACGTTCTGATAGTACTTGTAATTTTTCCGTTGCATGAAACATTTTAAAACGAACGCAAAATTTTGGGTAGAGATATTTGTAACGTGCAAAAACGTGGTATGAATTTATTCGTCGGGCTGCTTGTAAAATAATTACACAATGGGATGTTTCCAACTGATTCGTAATTGTTACAAATTACTTTTGTATTTTTAGTACATTTAAATTGCAGATTATAAAGAGTACTCGACAGAGAATCGAAAATTTATTTCATTGTATTCTCTCGGTTCTGTCCGAAAATTCCCACAGGTTCGATTTATTTTATATTTAAATACACGTGTCGGTATTACGTGAAATATTAATTCGCCAGTGCCTCGCCGTTCCATTATACTTAACGCAGCACAATTTTTCCACCACGTTCCAACGTAAAAAACCATATTTTTTCTTCATCATATACCAAAAAAAAAAAAAAAGAAAAGAAATCTGACATTTGCAGAGTATGTTAATTCCGAAAACAAACTGCTCTCGCGTTTCCCTCGTTCCACAAAATAGTAATGAGGTATTAAAGCACATCTTCATTTTCGCATCTCGTTTTTCCTTCACACGCGCTGTGCTATTCCGCTTTATTAACATAAAGTCATTAACCAGTCAGGAGCCTTAGTCCAGGCTCTGGTAATCCTCTGTTTACGAGGAGGAAAA
>NW_017100231.1:1459245-1459913 GCF_001263275.1 Habropoda laboriosa | reverse complement strand
CGGTCGGTAACAACACCGAGGCGCGCGCACAGTATTAAAATACGAGCGCGGTTTCGGGCTTTTGTTTGAAGTCCCCGCGCTGCCGGGGATAATGATGATAGTAATTCGACGCGATTAATGTTAACGCTGGGCAACGGTTACGCTGGTAACGTTCCCAACGCCGGCCGAAACGTTGATTCTTGTCAGCCGAATTGGCCTGCGGTCGACCGAGTAATCGCCATCCTCGTAATTTTCCGGCTATCAAATCTTGCGCGCCCCGCCGACACCGCCGCCTCCGTGTTGCGGCCGAAACGCGTGACGATGCTTGCTTCTATATTTGCTGTGCCGCAAACCGTGCAAGATTAGGGGGGAAATTAGAGTTGGAGGAAATTTTACAGACGTAACTACTTAATCTCTGTGAAAAATATATATATATGAACGATACAGGAAAAACTTAATTTTCCATTTGAAAATTTCTATCCATGATGAATCTAATGTCCTGAAATTTTACACTATCCAATCTCTGTGAAAAGAAATGTATAAACAATGCAACAAAAATTAAATTTTCCAACGCCGTGACATTTTACATTATACAATCTCTGTGAAAAAAAAATATATGAACAATACAAGACAAATTAAATTTTTCATTTGAAAATTTCTATCCGTGATTATATCCTGAAATGTTACAA
>NW_017100231.1:1455517-1459185 GCF_001263275.1 Habropoda laboriosa | reverse complement strand
TTTGAAAAAAGATTTAATTTTCCACTTAAAAATTCCTATCCTTGATTATACCCCGATAAATCTAATATCCTGAAATTTTACAGTATCTAATCTATGTGAAAGAAGAAAGAAACTAAATTTTCCGTTTAAAAATTTCTACCCACGATGGTAACGAAACATTTAAAAAGCCGCGAAATTCAACATTATCGAATGGTTCCGATAGAAACGTCCCAAACTGAAGGTATCCTTTCTCCAATTTCCCCATCCATGATTCAGAAAAATGTTTTCATACGAAGAAAATCGTTCTCAAACATGCCGTTCGTTCTTGTCCCGGCACTCTCAATGCTTTCCTCAGATAGAATCCTATTCGTCTCCGTGGATCGATGTACCATTCTTCCCCACCGCGACTTCCAGATCAAATCCACTTTTCCCCATGCGATTAATGTCCGAAGAATCCAGCTGGAACGCAGGCTGAGACGATTAATGTCGTTCGAGATGACCAGCAGTGGCGCTCTGCTACATACGTGTGTGTAGCTTCAGAACCAGAAGGCGGACACAATATTCTTTCCGCTATTGTACTCCCACCTTTTCTCCACGGACAAAAGCCTCTCCTTTAAGATGACGTCTCGGGGAGGATGTGTTGGAAGGCACTCCTAACGGTTCCGTGTCGCGGAACACGAACTCGAATCGAGCGAGTGAACGCCGGAGTGTGTACGGTGCCATTATTTCAATTTCATGGGTGACCCGCGGTGGATTCATCTTGATGCACGCCTAATGAGTGCTGGGATTGTCCTTGACGCGGCAGCGGCGAACAAAGAGTGGCCTGGGCCTGGCACGCACGAGCTGCTCATTAGAGGAAGCCCTCCCTGGAACGAACACGCCCCTGCCATTCTCACGAGTCTTCGGTAATCGTGAATCGGTGCAAAATTGACCGTTTCCATTTACCTTTTTCTCGGCCCACACGACGACCACGATGGTTCATCCTTTGATGGCCGTGCTGCTACAGCTAATACACGCCGGTGTTCGTTCTGCGCGACACCACGAGCTCCAAACACACCGTTCTCGTCTTTTCTATAGGTAAGAAGGGACTTGATGTAGGAAGAAGAGGAAGAAGAAGAGACTTGACGTAGATAGAAGAGAAGAGAGAAGGGTTCTCTTGGAGCGGAACTCGGTCGAGTTCGAATTACGCCACGGCATGAGAACGTAAGACGCTCCTCTCTCACGAAATGGATATCGAAGTCGCATTTAACACGCTTGTCATTGGCCGCGGAGCGAGATGGCGTTTCGAATGAGCCGTTCCGTAAAGGGTCAGAGCCGCGTTATTGATGGCCCTGCGCTGCTCCCGTGGCGAATCTTAAATGGCGGCGAACGCGCCGGGGATATTGGAGGTTTATTGGGATTACGAATCGTGAATGAGGTTGTAAAAGTGCGCCTCGTGAAATGATTTCGAGGGTGGACCGACCGGCGTGTTCAAGGTGCTCACGAGGGAATCGTTCGCGTTGTTACCTACAGTCCTCGATGAATATTGTAGCTCTCGCTGGAGGATTAAGGGCTGTTTAATTCACTTCTCCCTGGTTTCTAGAGTTTTTAGTACATTTGCTAGACTTTACGCTGGTACCTTGGCTGTTTTATCTATCATCCAAGGATCCAACCTCTGAGGATCGAAAACGTGTTATTTTTTTTCTTTGATCGTCTTTGCTTTGAATTTCGAATTTTTTCGAAGTGGATTTTCTGAGAATTTTCTTGGAATGCGGTGGAATTTTGGAATTTTAGTTGAAAATTCAGTGGAATCTGGACGAAGAAGCGTTGAAATCGTTTCGGTTCTGGGAACGAAGATGAAACGATACAATAGAGGCGTGGCGATAGAAAATCGCGAGCGGTTAATTCGCCGTTGAGATTTTCTCACGGATCATCGATTACGCGCGTGTCTTGCGTGTCAGCCGTGTCGCGTGTCAACGACCGCCACTCTTAATACTGTCCAATTCGAAGCTGACCGCGTCATCGTCTGTTCTCGGTAAACGACCACACGATCCGCGCGGCGAACCGTCGATCCCGTGCGCCCCCGTTGCACAATTCTCCTCGTTACGAAAGCAACGCGTCGTGCAAGCCCAAGCGGGAGAGACGCGCTGAAAAATTTCGCCGCGGTCAGAAATTCGCCTTCTCGAAGGTGTGCACGATCGTGCGTAAATCAAGAAACGATGTCACGGATTTGAGTTACGAGGGAGCGTAATGAGTTTTGAAAAAATATCGTAGCCGGAGGATTTATTCAATCTTCGATAAGATTAATTACTTAGGGAAATTTTATGAATCAGCGTATCGTGTTCGCCTAATAAATGCATCAGCAACCCCCTTTTTTAACGCTGTAATATGCGTTGCATAATAACAGAGGTGTAATGAGAGAAGATGAACCGTAGCTTGGATATTTCTTGAAAGACTTCTTGCATCTTTAACAATGCAACGCTTCCTTTTACCTCTGCATTTTTCAGTGCTATTAACGTTACGTACTCTAAGCCGCGTTTGCTGTCTTTTTATCTATTATCAAAATTATAGCTAATTATTCGTAGGCAGTAACACAAAACAACGTACCTGAGACTTGAACAGTCGTTTCAAAATTAGATACTAAAATTTTCAAAGAAATGATCCACTCTGGAATTTCGTGTATAACGCGTGCATGTAGGTACTTTTACCGATAATTAGGTACTAACTAATAATTCATGGCCAGTAACACAAAACGACATACCTAAAATCTAAACAGTCCTTACAAAATTAGATACTAAAATCCTCAGAAAAATTGTTCACTCTGGAATCTCGCGTACATACGTAATACTAACTTTGACGAAGAAATTCAATTAAACGACATCATACTTACGTCCTAATACCTAACACTCACGAACGACAGTACACGCCACACCCCAACACAGAACGACGTGATACAAACTAGAACACGCTCCACCTCCCACCACAACCTGACGAAAACTATTAACCCTTTGCGCTCGAAGATCTTTTTCTTATAGGTAAATTTCAAACCAGTTTTACTTCTATATTCAACGTAATTTTCGTATTAAAGCTTGCTTCTTACAAACTATTTTTCTGCGTATAAATTTACGAGAGGCCCGCAAGGACCAATTGTCCTGTAAAATCAATTTTTTACCAAATGGTAAACAATAACGTCGCTTCTCAGTCGCCACTCGAGTGCAAAGTGTCAAAACAAGAAGAACCGGCTGAAAGCACCCTCGCGTATCACTCGCAGAGCTAAGCAAGAACGCGTAGGGCGTGAAGACGAAGCGTGTCGAAGGCAATCGAAAATCCGCTACGAATCATAAAAGGAGTCATTAAACGTGCCTCTGCTCGTCGTCCATCTCACCCACGCGTCGTCCTCACCTGCGACGAAACACCGGACGGTAGAATCCGTTCGTTGGCTGTTCTCAGTTCGCCTAGCGTAACGCCGTTCCTCTTTCGTCCTATACAACACTCTCCGCCTCTCTCTCTCCTCTCTTTAATGCCACGCTCGCATAAACGGCGCGCTGTCTTGCGGACTGTGACGCGGCAATTTAGGCATTTGACCCTAAGGGTCCTCGCCGGGTTCAGCCGTTTAACCTCGATGCAATGTCTCTGTCTGCGGCCGTGTCGGCCACAGCGTGCCTTGCTCGCTCGCTCGCGCGCCCACACGATCCCCTTCTCCCCCTCGT
>NW_017100231.1:1415082-1455502 GCF_001263275.1 Habropoda laboriosa | reverse complement strand
GTCTTCCTCCCCGCGGCGACCGACCTTCCCGGACCGAGCGTCAACTGCTTCGTGGCTTGACCGCCTGCTTCTCCTCCACCTCCTTCTCCTCTTCGTCCACAGATCGCTGCATAGCGTCTCGTTAACCCTTTCGCGACGGAAGCGCTGCTGCTTGACGAGACTGAAGCTCGCAGGGAGACGTTGCTGCAACCTTTTCCCGAGATAAATCGAGGTTTCTTTGTTTGGATGACTTGTTGAGGTGCTGTGAAAAGGGGATTTAGAGGGATTTTGTAGTATTAATTTGATGTGGTCTGAACGTCGGTGATTGTATGGGTGATTACGTTTCGGTTCACTTTAGTGTGTTGCTTCTTTGGTTGGAGTTGCGTTGGATTATGTAGGTATTGTGGGATTTCGATCCCTTTGGTCTATGTTAACCCTTTGACAGTCCGATAAAATTATAAATTACGGTCAAGCAAATTTAGATTTTACTTTATAACTTTTAAAATATGGGATACCTAATATCTCGTCCCTTTCTAACTTTCTTCCTAAGAGTCTCTCTTGAGTTGAATAATTGTGTTTCACGCTCTGCCCAAATCTCACACGGGATAAACTGCCGAAGTGTCTCCTCTCTTCCAAATCTGACCCACACTCTTGGTTTTTCGAACGCGCACCCCCTCCATTCCCTACCGAACACTCAAAATTTCTCGAGAAACGAACGATCGAAGGTAGAAACGCTCGCGATCCTACAGTGTCGTAATTTTGAAGATTAGCGATCTTTGGAGTGAAACACAAATGCATGTTTTACTTTTTAAAGTGGAAATGCAAACGAACGAAGACGGAGAGGGTAGTAGAAATTAGTAAAAATTATTCTAACAGCACCAGAGATTTATAGCAAAGTTATAAAATTGACGAGCTCCTACTCAACTACGAAAGATTGCAATTTCCTTAATTGTACTTATTCCTTCGTCAAACTTCACCATCGAATCGCGTACCTCATCCCAGATCACGAACAGCACCGCGGCTAACGTTCAGAGGATTGATGCGATTATGCAAATTATCGCAAGTCGATGAGACCTGTTCATGGCCGTGTAGGTGTTGGTCGTTTGGAGCATTAGGAGAGAAAGGAGGGAATCTACCGACAGTCTGGATAGCTCAATTGGTCGGAGCTGTCGTTCGGCAAACGAATGATCCGGCTTCGAAATGCACCGTCGGCTGCGTTGATGAATGGTCCATGCCAATGCGAGAGCGTCACGTCAATCCTTCTGCGACGCTGATGAACGCGTGTTCCACAGTTATGCAGTTTCCTGTATTTCGTCTAATACAATAAGGTGTTCTCCATACACACCTACAACGCTTATCCTTAGATTCAGTGGATAAATCCACGCGAAACACGAAATATCAAGAGCAACGACTTAACAGAAATATTAAAAAGGACCATTATACAGCTTCCTTAGATAACGTTCTCGTTAAAAGTCCAACATTGTTGCATAATAGAGCCCTCACAGTGCCTTACATCTTCCTAAACGATCAGCTTACCCACGAGAGGACACCGTAGCAAAAACTTTATCGATTCTTAATGGGTTACTTGCACTCGTTCGTACAAGCTCCGCTCCAAATGACAAAAGTCGTAAACTTCGAACAACCTCTCTCTCTCTCTCTCTCTCTTAACGTGTACTTTTCAGGACAATCTAGACGCCTAATTTTCTCCGAAAGCGCGCAAAACCCCGGGCCACCGGCTCCTCTTATAATGAGTCCAAATGAACGCGAACAAATTACAGGATAACGTCCTGGAAAAAAATCGCCGGCCGAGGAGTAAAAATGGAGGGAAGAGACACACGACGAAGAGAGAGAGAGAGAGAGAGTGCGGTGTTTTATTACCAGGAGAATTAAGGATATTTTCGGCGAGCGGCAAATTACGAGAAGACGCAGTTACGTGTACTCCTATACGCGTGTTTTTGCGGAGTCGAAGGTGGCGAGAAACGCGTTTAAAGTCCTCGCCGCGGTGCCTTTTTTCGTCGGTGCACTTTAAACGGGCCAACTCCTCGAGCAACGCGTTTAATGATACTTTTCGGCTGGGACGGCGACTTTTTCGCGAACAACAGACGAAACGCGAGTGCCGAGGCTTTATCAATAAAATCGTGGATGCGCATAAATTGGAAGAAAAATTTCCGAATAGCTGCCGCGTATTTCTTCCTTCTCCTCCCTTCCCGTTCTTTTTCCCCAGCTTCTCCTCTCTGTCTCTGTCGCGGAGATCGCTCGTGCATCATACCCAACGACCTTCCCAAAGTGCAGCAGCAGCCTTCGGGGGACGGTTAACCGCTGCTGCTCCGTGAAACGGTTTGGCGCACCGTGAGTGCCTCGTTAACCCGTAAATCGAGTGTCTTCTCAAACCGAAGAGAGTGCACTTCGCTGTACTTAATGTCGTCGGCGAAAAACGTCGAGCTCGGCGATAACCTATCAACGATTAGCGCCTTCTCTGCCTCTCCCCTCTCGTCTCTCCCCCGGAGCAGTCCCACCTTGGTCAACCTGTGCGCAGGCCGGAGAACGCGCCGGAAAGTGTTCTCTGGATCTTTCGAGGGCCGCCACGTGAAAGGCTCTGTCTTGTTGCTTCGAGACACGTTGCACACACACGCGTGTGCGTTTTTGCGGTTTTTCGAAAGTCCGAGAACGCAGATGCGTATCTGGAGCTGGATGTTGCGCAATTTAATGGTACATTGTGTTTCTTCTGATGGATATTTATCGTGTCGAAGATTCCTCGGTCTGCGATGTTGGATTTTTTAATTCTTCTTCGTTGTGGAAATTCTATTTGACTGCTGGATAACAGGGAGCTAGAAATAGCAATGCAACGATAGAGACATAAGTCGACTCGCTGACTGTCCCTTCAAATTTCTTTCCAGAAGTTCGTCATTAGACCCAAGTTCACCTTCTCCCAAAAATCCAATCCTTAAAAATGCACCTAGAAATTCCCTCACCGCAGAGTTAGTCCCATATTACTGCTGAGGTATTCATCCTCGATATTGGAGATTTTTTGCAAATTTTTCGCTGTAATTACCCGTGCAACTAATTAATATTAATCCAAAACATTATAGTAGATAATAACATATACGTGTGAGTTGGTAAATTGGCCCCTGAACCAATAGGCACAACTCGCACCAAGGCAGAAATAAATATAAACAAGAAAAACCTCACTGCAGAGTTAGACCAACGCAACCTTTTCTTCTCTTCACGAAGTTCGCGTCTTGTTATAGAGCATCGCCGTAAGAATATAATCAGCGTTTACTTTCGCTCCCGAATTCCAACGTAACGATATTGTTCGGTGTAAGGAAGTAACGAGATGCATAGTAGAAGCTTGTAATTTGTCATTGATGCTGCGTTTGAAGTATTAAGACGTGATACTACGACGGGCAGTAAGGTGGACAAATGGAGAATAATCGATGTTGCATTAGTGGAGGAAAGGTAGGCGAAGTAGCGGATGCATCCCACTATAAATCTCGCAACGAAGAGAAAATGATCGAAATGAAATGGTAACTTGAAGTAGTAATAAGAACGAAGCAAATTTGATAATTGAGCCGTTTATTTTGAAAGTGGCGCAAGTCCATAGATTGTTTACAGATAAAAAGATCGTATTAAGTTTTGCCAATTGTTATCGTTAACTTAATTTTTTTCATAAATGGACTTGCCTCACTTTCAAACCAAACGTCTCAATTGTAAATGTCAGGTAGCGAAATGAAGTAGAAACTGTTCCTCTTAGTACCAACTATCTCGAATTTCGCGTAATTTGCCGCTTCAAACTGAGAAAACAGAATCTGGGAGTAAACCTGAGCTTAATCCTCGCGCTATATCCGAGAAACTGGGACTAAACTCGAGTCCCAAAAGTAGAATCTTCGACATCTATCCCGTGCAAAGGTGTCACATTGTGAAAATCAGGAGACTGGAAAGGACAACCGAGGTCCTTCGTGGAATCTGGTAATCCTCCTTGCATAATCCTCTTGCGAATTTCGACCGTGTCCCGTCTCTCTCTCTCTCTCTGTTCAACTATACGCAACAACATAGAGAGAAACGACAGCAGAGGAGACGTTCCAGAATCTAAACTCTCTAAACTCTCTAGATTCTGCAATTTAAATCCGGCCAATTCGAGCGGGTTGCTTCTCGATTAATAGATCCGTCCCAGCCCCCTGTAGGAAGCTGTGTTCCTATGCTTGGGATGAAAATGATCGCGAGTAGCGCAGCCGGTGCAAAAGACCTTTACATGTGAGACGCGTTCAAGAGAGCAGCACGCGTAGGTGGGATTACATCAGCTTAAATGCCGTTTGGAAGTCTCCGTGCACACTGATGCCTAGATAATGCTCGTATTCATTACATTATGAATATTAACTCGTTTAGGTGGAAGGACGTGTCTCGTTTGTCTCGTGCCCGTCGCGACTCTAATAACCGAACAGGAATTCCAGTCGTGTATTAGTCCCAGTTATCTCTTTCATGCTAGCAGGATTCGTTACGCGTTAATCGTTTATTGCGAAACACCTGGTAGATACACGTACCTGTAGTTTTGTCTTTGGGTGGATTTTAAGAGTGTGGCGACCGCCACGGGAGGGCCACGCACTTAGGCCTGGCGACTCTTGGCCCTCGAGGCGAAGAATCGAGAGATGTTTTTCCAAACATCTCCGAGTTTCTTCGTCCTCGAGGACAGGAGTATTGCCTCAGCAATGCAGGCCCGCGCCCCGACTTCCTGGGATTTTCCCAGGGAAAAGGAGCTACTTAAGGGAGCCCCGAAAAAGGCACGAGGCCTTTTGTCGTAGAGCTTCTTTGCACGCGCATCATATAGTACATTTGAAATTAGTTTAAGCATTACGTTTAAATAAATATATTGTTGTTACCCACTTAGCGAGTAATAATTTGCACCACGTCACTTCCAAAAGAGTTAGTACTACTAGTTAGTCAAGGTAGGCTGACCCTTGGGGTGAATGTTGGTTAGCCCTTCGACAGTTTGTCTCGAGTGAGACTTGGATAGAATTTGTCGAGTACCGAACACAGGTTCGACCAAAAGAGATTCTTGGGAAGAAATGAACCCTTCGACGGTTTATCTCGTGTGAGATTTGGGCAGTCGTGTGACTCTTGGGAAGAAAGTTAGAAAGGGATGAGATATTATTGTCATAAGTGTAAAATGTAAATTTTTTTTCCGTAATTTGTCACTTTATTAGACTGTCCAAGTGTGAAATTCTAACACTTTCGCGAGTTAACTTTGGGGTAAACGTTGGTTAACCCTTCGACAGTTTATCTCGAGTGAGACTTGGACAGAGTTTGAGTACCGAACAATTTTCGAAAGAGATTCTTGAGAAGAAAGTTTGATAGGGATGAGGTATTGCGAAGACTGTGACTTGGGGTTGATTCGTAATTTTATTAGACTCTGGCAGGTTCAATTATGAAAATTTTGCGCGACGAGCTTCTTTGTAATTATCGAAAGACCTACAATGCCCCAAACAATGTCGCAAAGAAAAAGACGAAGCACCATAGATCTTCAACTCGTGGATCACGATCGATCGAAGTAACATTTCACGCCTCGGTTATTTACCGCAATTTTCCATCCCTCCCGAGACAGTGTCTTCTTTCACATTTCCCTCTTCTTTTTTCCTGTGTTGGCGAGTCAGACGGGCCTTAGACAGGTTAAAATTATCCATCGACGCCGGTCCCTACTAGCGGCGAGTGGCGCTTTAACAACCGTCTGGAGTAGCGAGTAGTGCTAATGACGAGTCTGAAAACTGTGAAGATGCTTAAAGGGTGCAGTGAAAGAAGCCACTTGAAGCAGAATGTCGGCGTGGTGCACGTGATGCATGAGGATCGCGCGCCTATACCACCACCGCGCGGAGAAAGAAAAGAATAACGTTGCGTGGAAAACCGAACCGACTATGTGTACTTAAACAATACGTCTGGGAGACGGAGCTTTCTCTCTCTCTCTCTCTCTCTCTGCTTTTCTCGAGATCGTGAGACGCCTTAGAGAGACCCTCGGAACGCGACGCTTTGTCGTTTCGTTCGTAGGAGAAACGTTAATTTCCATATTGCGTTTAGATCCTCCGGGCTGATCGTAGCTTGAAACGAAGAATGAGATCCGAGTTCCATTGCAATACCATTGTGCTAGCTGCTATTAGGGGTATAAGTGAAATCTTGATTGCGTGTGGATATGTTGTAACGACACTGTACACGTAGCGTGAATTACTTTCTTATTTTACTATTGTGCATTTGTCTAACTTGGACGTGCAACGGAAGTGTCTTTCATCGATCCTTTCCTTTTCATGAAATATGAAATATGAAAGAAACAAGAAAAATCTTCACAGCTTGAATATTGTGGAAGTTTGATTTGAACTGGTGATTAAGATTCGGAAAGTGTATTAACCCTTTGAAATCTGTGAGATGTCGATTATATTTTAACAATATAACTTTCATTTTGGCGATGATACCTGCACACGCGGATTCCGTATGACAATGCGCGAACTTCACGAAGTGAAGATAACGTTGGTTTTTGCTGCGACGTGTATTAGACCGACCGCTCTTAACTGTACTCGCTTGGTTTCTGTAATGATCTTCTAAGGGATTTTTCGGGTATACTTATAAGGAAGGGATTTGGGTGAGAAGGTGAACTTGGTTCTGGTGACGAATTGCTGGACAGGACTGTGAGAAAATCCGTCCCGAAGACGGTGAAGCGAGCACCTTGAAGCTAGGCCCAGCGCTCTCGGTGGGGGTGACTTGCCCCTTTAGGCCGTCCCGAAGACGGTGAAGCGAGCACCTTGAAGCTAGGCCCAGCGCTCTCGGTGGGGGTGACTCGCCCCTTTAGGTTTTTCCCTGGGCCTGTTCGCGTAGGGATGGACAGGGATCGGCAGGACAACGCGTACTCACTCTTCGCGACACCCTCGAAGCACATTTTTCGCGAACGACGCTCAGATAACGCGGATATAATTCTTGTGTAACATGTACTATTGTAAAAACGTAGACACGTTCAATTCATTTCACGCCCACCCTACTCCGAGTCAGAGTACTTTTTGACAAATCCAAATTTTTCTTTAAATTTTCTTTTCAACAACTGCCTATTATTTTCAAGAATTTTATTTGAAATGCACTTCAATTCATAAAAATTTTTTTTACTAATTATATTTAAAATAGCATTAAGGGTCACACATATGTGCAAAAAAATATTGCACGAACGACTTCATTCATACCTGTGAATAAAACTGACGTCGGGTCACACTCGACGGAGTCCAAAGGGTTAAAATAATGATAACAACAACAATTTATTATGCTGATTCCACACTGTATTCTCTCCACACAATCTCTCCTCCCACGCTATCAATTCAAAGTCTCCTCTCTTCCAAATCTTACCCCACACTCTCATTCATTCCACGCTCTTGCTTTTTTAAACACGCACTCTCCCCCGAATGTTCTCAAGACACGAACGAGCTTAGGCAATAAACGCTCGCGATCCTACGACATCGGTCGAGAGACGTCCCAAAGTGACACGTTCCGTCTCGCAAAACCGATCATCCTAACCGAAAAGTCGCCGAACTGTCGCTGAAAGTAATAAGAGATCGTGAACGGGGTGGATTGCTTAAAAGGGACGATATTTTACTCTACAAAGGACACATCGCGAGGATGTTCAACCGGGGCATAAATTTTCACGACGGCGCGAATAAAAGCTCAGACACCAGGTAACGGCGCTATTTTTCAGTGGACTCGATAGGTAGGAAGTCAAGGAGGAGGAACGATCGTTCTGTTACACCCTCAAATATTTTCCTTCTTAGTCTTTAGTTCTATCTGTATTTACAACTAGTCACCCACTTTCACTATTACTCACACCGGACTCTTCACCTTCCAACTCCCCTGCATAGTCACAACCCCAAAGTCCATCTTCCCAGAACCCTTAAATAGCCCCATTTTCTCCATTTCCACGTTCATTCTCCACTCTACCACGTGCACGTCACGTAACGTCGAAATCTCTGTCAAATAAAGTTCTGTTTCTACGCAACGACGATCCTGAAGTGTTTTAATTCAGCGATACCCCAATATCTGCTCCTAGTTCCGAGGAATTGGGGCAAACCGGGCATCACAGTTCTTATATCGAAGGGAGAGATCGAGGTCGCGACGAATCGTGTTTTTAAACTGTTCCCCATGCGAAAACGTCCGGTTGACGAGCGTTCTCCGCGCTCCGGCAATCATATATTCAAACGGCGCGCTCCCATTTACATAAAGAGTCACGGAAGAATGATTCCTAGATTTCGAACGTTTCTGGCTACCTTAGGCGGGGGACGACGCCTGCATGGCTTTTCATTCGACGTCGCATAAAACGGAATTATACGGCCCCGGTTACGAATTGATTTCATGTTCCTCCTACGGTCCATCGACGTTCCACCTTTTTTATTGCTCCCTAGCAGCCCTCTGTGCGATAGACGTGCCTACTTTTCTTTATCGCTTCTCGTGCCGTGTGGCGATTGAAAAACGGAGGAGGCTGGTTTGGGAATAGGGAAAAGCTTGCTAACATGCCCATTTTCGTTATTTCTATTAGGTTTGTGCATGTGTAACGTCGCTCCTTATCTTGGTTCTTAGAAAAGATAATTTGTTTCATTCATCTTTCCTGGGTTTAATTTATTATCTGTAGATGTACTTTTGGTGAATTTGTGTAGCGTGAAAGTACTTTTCAATTGGTCCATACCGTATTGCTGAATGATTAGATTTGAAAAATGAAAATTTCCGTCTATTTCGTTTTCTGCGAAATTTTTTAAATGGCAAACACAGGCTACTTAAAGTTTTGAAGAGAATTTTTTGGAATGAAAAATTGTCTGGAAAACGGCAAATAGTCTTCGAAAACAGCAATCGATATAATATCGATTAAATATTATTATTTTTACTTACGGTATGTAAGTAAAGTATACTTAAGTGTACCTGAACAAAGAAACTTCGTTTGAAAAAACGAGCAGGAATAAATAACATCAGGTGATAACGCAAGGCAAGAATGCCCATATGATTTGTGCGACAGGTAACGTGTTCGCGAACAAATGCATAAATCCGACGTATTTACATAGTTTCCCTTAGCCACTTTACAGAGGCGTAAAATTTGAAATGTAGAAATGTCTCGTGCTGCGTACTACGTTTCCTCCAACTTCCACCAATCCATCATTCTCACCGTTATCGCAACATTTAAACGCTAACTTCACGCTGAAATCTCCAATAATTATCGAACGTGAAAGTGTGTCTATTCTTCCAGAAACGTCGAATTCCCCGCCTCTATTCTCTCCAACACAATCTCGTACACCGTCTGAATTAACACCAATGTAAAACGCCACCATTAACGCTGATTTAACGCGGCATTCTCTCGCCGCTGCACCGAGGCGAGCCTGTGAATCGAACGTGGCTCGCCTACCACCGTTCACCCACACGTATTTACGCATCGAGTCGCCAGTAAAATCGGCCTAATAACGATTATCGAAAATTCCTAAGCACCGCGATGTGGAAAACCGTGGAACCCGCTCCCTTTCGCTTCGCCGCGATCTCTTCTCCTCCTCGAAGAGGAAGAGGTAAAGAAGAAGAAAAAAGGGGAGGAAGAATTGAAGGGTGACCGTATCGGAGAACGGGACGTTGTATTAAGCTTCATTAGGCGAAGAGACCACGGGAGAGTAGAAAACGACCGCGATCGAAAATTTACGGGGCACGTCCAACTATCAGGGATATGGAAACGGAAGCCTGCACGATCCGAGCTAATGGCCGTTAGGATCGCGAACGCGAAATGAGCAGCCTTCCCATCGTGCTGCGCCTCCGGTCTCATAGCCGCTTTCAAATGTCACTGTGCGGTCTTTAACGCGGGCGTAACATGCGAACTTTGTGCATCGACAACAGAGGCGGATCGCCGGAGCGTTTCTTACTCTTCTTGCTCATCTTACCGCTGTTTCGTTCCGGGTGTCTTGCGGTATCGGGGAATTTTATTTTACTCGCGGAGACGCTTTGTTCGGTTTCCCTTTTGGTTCTCTGGTTAACGTAGATGAGAATCTTTTGGAACAGTTGTTATTTTGTATTTGTGATAGCTTATCTGATCTCAAGCATTCGTCGCCTTGTTTTTCACTAGTTTCACTCGTTTTCCTTAAATTTTCTGCATTTTTCTCATCTAAATGAAGCAGCCTAAGTTCTTGTACCCTTACAATTAACACTTTCGCGACGGGAAACGTAGCCCTACGTGATTTGAAAATTGACGGCAGAACCTTGCCGTACTCAGCTACAGACTTTTCGAAATTATATGCCGTATTGTGCGTTAATCACCAAGCTTTTCAGATTTAGACCACCCAATTACCATTTTAAGACCAGTCTCTGTACAATCAGCAAAATTTCTATTTTGATATTGTAGTATCGGGGCCTCTATACTCAAATAGGGAACCGACGAGGGAAAATTGGGAGGGAGTTTTTGGCGTAGTGCGCAAAGCTTCGGCTTGCCAACCTTGAGGTCCCGGGTTCGATTCCCCGTTGGGTCCCTCAAAATTTTTCCTCGGTTTTTACAATATTAAAAACTGTGAATCGTGGCTTTTGGGATATTAAATCCCTCAGCTAAACGGTGTACACCCCTAAAAAGTGTTAAATCCACGGAATTAATTCCTCAGTGCGTTACAATCAATTTGCTTATTAGGTCGGTAAGGTAGGAATGATAGAATTTCTGTGTGTGCTTAGTAGACCTAAATAGAGTTTCGTGAACGGAGAATGCTTGAGCTGGATTGATAGAGGTGCCAAAGAAGAGTGTTTTGGACTGAGTACTCGAGAGTATCGTGTGAACGAAGGGTGCGTGGCCACCCAAGGATTTCGATAGAGGAAAATAGTAATAGAGACAGAGAAAAATTGTACGAATAAAGAATAAAGGAGCTTGGAAAATACACGTGCACAGAATAGAAAGAGTTACAGCGTAATTAATGAGTCAGTGTGGTTTTGAGAGACCGTAATCTAGTCTTGCGTGGAATTATACTAAGTTTACTGTGCAGTTTTATCACCAGTTAAATATATTTTATTTAAACTTACATCTGTGCAGTCTCGGTCACAGAAACCACATTTGCGGTGAATTTGAGCAATCAAAGGTTCTTCAAAAAATTGTTGCGTGTATTTCAACGTATGGTAATTCCGAGCTTTTCAGCTGGAACGTATAATAAATGGAACATCGAGAGGGACGGTGGTTGTAATGGAATTAAGTTTTCCGTCAGAATGTTTATATAATGTTCGAAAGAGTGGAATGAAATTTTCGCATGCTTCGATTAATTCTTTGAACCGGTACGATTTATGAAAACGTGTTTTGCGTTTTGGCGCGTGTATTTTGTATGAATTCGCGATATGTTCGCGTTGATTTCGCGTTTCTGTGAATTTTCCGTTCGAGTATTTTTCATAATCCGTGTTTTATCGAGACACAGAAGCTGTTCTACCTTTTCCTAACAGAAAACCTGGCGATAAAATGGTAGAGATACAGAGTACATCGATAACCCAGATATTTCGTAATTTCCATCTACCTGGTCGGACAATCTGTAGGCTTGCTATTCAGAACTTCGTAAGAGTGGCGTGCTTGCTAAACGACTAACCGTGCGACGTCGCGAGTTTATGGTACATCAATCACGATCGAGCGTTACGATGAAATGTGGAACTTTATGACAATAGAGTAACTTCTAGAATGTTGACTCGTTCGACTATAAGTATCAATCAATTCCTTCGTAAAGTTTCCTTTATACATCCTTATCTATACTCTCGTAGGTGCTCTTTCAATATTATAAATCGGTATTTTCCGTGGATAGCGCGTCTTGCGTAATTTTACCTCGTTTCACAAAATGTCACGAACATCTGAAAGAAACTCATTCTTGTAGCTAGCATTTATATTTAACAAATTAGTCGACTAATATTTCATACAGAAGGACCTACTATAACGCGGGAAATATTCAAATTAAGTTTCACTGACGTCGTTTTTTGGGTCAAATTTAATCAACCCAAAATTCAAAATTTGTGTATTCTTTTTTTTATCGTATTATACGGGGACAGTAGTAATTTTTTTAGCAATTTTACTGTAGTTATAAATAGGGAACGAATATTATTCGATAAGATTGTAAATAAATTAAAATATTCTATTTGGGATCTATAATAAATGTAGAATAACTGTCCGAATACTTACAAACGAGAGTGTACATTATATATTCTCGGTACACAAGAATGGCTACACTACACCGCGACAATCTTGAGCAGCTAATTGATTTTGGGCACGGAGTATTATGTGTAGTTCACGAATGAGGCATAAAACGAGTCGTAAACTGGAGGAGGCGTGAAACTATAGCACACTTGAAGAGTATCGGTCCCCCTTGAGACGCAACACCTCTCAGGATCCTATATGCCATTCTGTTTTACGATTAGGGGCATAATAACGTAACCCTTGCAGTAGAATAAACAGCAAGTGTTAAGCACTCGGGTACTAATTTCCGCGTACTTCGAATATTGCACTAGGTGCCGTCTGAAGATTGAATGTATTGCGCTGAGAGTCTGACTGAATCTTTATTATTCCTAATGTAACTGCTGGTCTGTGTACCAACACTCTCTCGTCTTAAGCTAAGTCGGCCTTCTTATCGAGTCGTCCTTTCCCCAAATCTTCTAAAATTTGAAGAAGAAACGCGAAGGGAGGTTGTTAAAATTACTAAGTGACCAACCCCGTATCACCCCCTTCCATTGCGCTCGGAACGCGTCACGTCCTTGGAGCGGGGGTGACGAAGCTGGTCCTTGCTGGATGGAAATTTGACAACAAGGGGGGAAAACCCGGCCAGGTCAACTCTGACTCTCCGACTAGGCCTCGGTAATTGCATCGGTTTCGAAGACCCTTTGGGGGTGACTTTATGATACCTTGCCTTACTGACTGAACAATAGCCTATTCTTTAATATTTGGGAAATTCTAGGTGCCGCATGTTGGCTGCAGACCGGTCTGCTAAATTAAAAGTAACGGTTTGCTGAACTAGAAATCACGTATCATAAAATCGTCCCCTTGCTATCCTAACAGCAACTAATCAGAGGTAAATCCATCTCTTTCATATCATTTTACCTCGACACACGAGACAATGTACAATACATCCTACCCCCTAATCGAGTTTGCCATTCTTTCGTTTCAATAAACCCCCAAGTTTCACGTCTTAGCATAATCCTCTTATTGCCGGGCAACTTATCGCGCGTAACGTGTGGACTGATAGATCGATCGATTCGCAGTAAGAAGGTTAAACAGCTTTGCTCTAGATACTCTTATCCTAAACTCACTTCCGAACAATTTTCTTTCACCGTGCAAATCCTTTATACAAGTCTTCGAGAAAAAAAAGTAAGAAAATCACTTGGGAGATTTAAGGCTCTCGCGACTTGGAGCGTAATTATTATTGTTATGGAGGGTTGAGGGTGTAAGGGTGTTATTATGGAAAGAGTATTCTTAGGTTTCGCAAGTATTGCAGTTCACATTATCAGGGTTAAGGAGATACGCTGATAATTTCACACACCGACACTGATTGTCATTGTAAGGTACTCGAAATCGCGACTCGAGTTTAATTTAACACGCGAAGAGTGTCGGTGCGCTCACAGCAAATTAATACCGAGAATGCGATTTTATAATAGATGTGAGGTGGTGAAGAAACGCCGAGTATTGAGCTACTCTGTAGACTGTTGTATAATTGGATACTTGGTTATTTTTGCAAAACTTGCGATGTGATGCTTGCTGTACTGTTTTTTGCGTGTACATATATTTTTTGTTTTATTTTATCAGCAATCAGAATAAATTTCTATGAGCCAATTTTCTGACTTGAGCAGGTAGTTTTCAGCGCCTCTCGAAGCGCTCCTTAACCATCAATTAGGTCTGCTGGTGGTAATATACACTACCGGCCAAAAGTTTGGAATCACCTCCCAATTTTCATCAGTACTGAATCTGCTACTAATTTTTCATAGACTTGATATTGATATTGTGGAGGTAAATAGCAATTTATCTCATATCGATTGATTTGAATGATACAAAATTCGTTAAAAAATTCTTAAAGTTGCTGACTTTTTTCTGGGAATTTTTGTGTAACTTGCAGTGCACAGTGATTCCAAAATTTTGGCCGGTAGTGCATGAAGTGGAAATAAGCACGGGAAAAATACAGAGATGTAACTTGGTGTTAGAAAATTCTAGCTTAAGCAGAAGTAAGGGTGAAGGAAGTTCGAAAACTGGAGGAATGTAGGAGAATTTATTCGAGAACAAATCGACGAGAATTTCTATAAACTTGAGAATTAAAGCTGCAAAGCTTTATGCGCCTTTATAATTTTACTAGACCTTGCCTAAAGTCACCTGCAATACTTACGAAACGTCGAAATTCTCTTTCCCCAAGAACACAGCTTAAACCCGAAAGTCTGAAACATTGCTAATTTTCCAACCTCGAACCTACACTTCCACAAAAATACTCGCGACTCCACCCCAATTAGTCTCGGAAACGTCGAACCGCGTTATCCTAAGTCGCAAGAAAAGTCCTCGGTAGGAACTAGTTCCGAATAAATTTCTCCCGAAGCAGCTCGCAACCGCGGTTCCCTACGCAGCATCGAGCGAACTTTGTGGGAAAGATACGTTCCTCTCGCCGGTGGAATCTGTCGGCGGGCCGTAGTAATGGAAATAATGAGGCCATAGTGGCCGGGGCCGGTAGATACGTGCCGGAGATGGCGGTATCTCGCGAGGCGCAGCCTCGAGCCAGTATTCATCGAACATGGCGGCCCTAACCGTGTGGCGGAAGTGGCGCGAGATTCTCGTCGCGGAGAAAGAAGAAAAGCCGTCTTACGCACACGCTCGTGGCACGTCGAGTATTTCTGAATTGGTCTCTCTCTCTCTCTCTACGCTACGATCGAACGTGATCCGACACGATCGATCGTTCCGCGCTGTCAACCCTTTCTTTGCACGGATACGTGCTCTCTTTCTCTCTCTCTCTCTCTCTCTCTCTCTCTCTCTGTCTCGGTGATCGTGCACTTTTTCATGACAATCGACCACCGGTTTGATTTGTGGCAGCCTGGTTTCTCGTACAGACAGCCAAGGAATTCACATTTCGACTCGACATTTAGATACGTTCTCTGTGGTAACTCCTGTTTGCTTGGTCGGTTAAGTTCAGTTGCTGGAACTTGATGGGCTATGGTTTGCAGGAGTGGAGGATGATGATGATGAGACGAGACCTGTGCTAGGTTAGGCGGAGATGTTGCGGTACGTTGCTTAAGTAGACGGGGAGCTTCTTCGAACACTGATAAAACACTTCTTTCACATTCTTTATCAATTAATTGGAAAAGTGTTTTTTCTTTTTCTTTCTATTTACGATTTAACGTAGTTGCTTGCTGTTGGTGATACGTGAAAATCGACGTGGATCGTCTTCGAACACCGATAAAATGCTTCTTCTTCCACATTCTTTATCGATTAATTTGGAAAGTGTCTTTTCTCATCTTTCAATTTTTGACCTAACATGGTTCATTTCTAAAACCAAGTAGAACAGTAATTAAACCTCACCGGTCCTCTACGCTCATCACCCTAATTTTCAAGACCACTTCACCGTCCGCAGCATCGTATTAAAGGAACCCGAAAAATAAACATCCTCCATACCCAGTAAAACTAGAACAGCCGATTCGAAACTCGATATCATCCAGCCCAATCTGCCTAACCAAAAATACCTTCCTTCTCATTTCATCAAGCGCGGTCGTTTCCAAGTACCTACAATTCCCTGGGATACAGCTACGTATGTATATCTATCCTGGCCAGAAATCCAATGGAAACGAGGAACAGCGGATCAGAGAAAGTTGGAGCAGCGCGCGATGCATCGGACGATGAAACCGGACGCCGTGGCCACGAGTGTCGATCGCCGTTGTGGGAACAAAGTTGCAACACGCTGCTTCCATCAAAACACTCTCTCTATTTCTTTGTCTTTATCTCTCGACGATGTGTTTCGTCAGCGAAGCACAAGGGGGTATCGTCGATGTCGGCTCGGATACGCGAGTCAAGATGGCCGCCGCAGTGAAAAAATTAGAATACAGCCGGGCGTGTCCGGTAATGCTTCCAGCTGGACTACAATGAACCGAAGTACCCTGGAAAGCGATTGCTACACGGAAATACGCGTATATGCGCGGCCCGTACCGGCTGCACGTATGATAAATAAGGGGAGAGGAACCATTCCTCGGCCTTTCTTCTTTATTTACCTGCTCTCTAACCGCCGCCGCGCCCCCTCTTTGCTCCTCCTCTTCCAACTCTGCTGGAACATTGCGCGTATCGTTTGTGCGATTGTTCCTTTGCGGAGAGACTCGCTGCTTGACGTAACAACCGCTGGCCCGACCTGGTGATCCATCGTCCCTTCGTGAATTCTGACTTTTTTAATTTATCTCGACGATGGAAGGGAGAGCGGTGCTCGTGTGGAAAAGTCGGTGGAAAATTGGAAAGATGTAGCGAGTTTCGGGAGAACGGCGAATTTTATAGTGGAGGTTGCAAGGGGATGAATTGTGGTTTGTTTAGGTATTGCTTGGACGGTTTTATTGTTGTTGGGAAGATCGAGGATTTTTAGGTGAATGTGTTATTTAAAGACAAGCGACCTATTTTTTTAGGAGGTAAATTGTGGTTTTATTAAGGACTACTTTGACGTTTTTAGTTAAGAATATGGAGAATATGTTATTTAAAGATAAGTGACTCATTTGGTAAGGAGATAAATTGTGATTTGCTTAGGTATTGCTTGGACGTTTTTACTTCCATGAGTGATCCATTTGTTAAGGAGATAAATTATGATTTGCTTGGACGTTTTTAGTTAGGAAGATGGAGAATATGTTATTTAAAGATAAGTGATCCATTTTTTAGGAGATAAATTGTGGTTTGCTTTGGTATTGCTTGAACGTTTTTACTTAGGAAGATTGAGAATCTGTAGATAAATATTTTATGTAAAGATAAGCAGACCATTTTTTGGTATTGTTTCGTACTAAATGTTCCCGAACAGAATCATACACCCTCGTTCTCATATCAGAGTTAATAAAAGTGACATTTTTCTATCACCTTTGTACAATATCGTCGGAATGAAACGATATCGTTATTATTTTCAAAGAAAGTTGCTAAACTATGTGGCTTTTCCGCTTAACGAACCTTCGTCTCGTCGAATATGCAACTTTAATTTAATGCCAACTTACTGTTAAAAATTATTCCGCAGAATTCTCTCGTTTCAACCGAGTATATTGGTTTCATTTCCAGCGCGCCGCCCGGTGTGCTCCTCTTCTTCAATAATCAAGAGCCGGAATTATTACTTCCAAGCAGATCTCGATTTCTCATCATTTTCTCTCTCTCTCTCTTTCTGCCACTTCCCACCCCGGGTCATTTAAACACGACAAATTATAATCTACGAAGTCGGTGGCACTGTTCCATTTATTGTCGGTTCTCCGCCGCAGAAAACGTTAATTTTCGTCGAGGCATGAACTTCTGTTAAGTCGAACACGAATTTAGGTTAACGGCTCACTTCAAATTATGGATATTCTGTTAATTAACCATCGCTGTTGATATCGGATATTCGAGGAAAGAAAAAAGTACGAATTCAATTGGGCACTTCGTTCGTATCGAAACATAGTAAATTACACATCGAGCTTCGAAGACTCAAATTTTCAACAAATTTCATCGTTGCAAGAAGCACTCTTATCTTTTTCTAAATTACACATCAGAACACTTCACTTTCCAATAATGTTTCCTACAATCTCAATGTCTACTAACCTTTCGGAAGTCACAGTTACACTTGAATTCTCCCCGCGAAAAGATCTCCTGGACGAATGTTTGCAACGACCAGCTTCTCTAGGTAAAATCGATTAAGTCCTCGAAGTAGAGAGGCAGCTATCGGCCGAGAAACGGGATTCCGTTCTGACACCTTGGCCGTGTTACTCTTTTTCCCTCCCTTGAAATTCCCTCCCAGGCTTTTAACGCGACCGCGGCCCGTGTAAATGTCAATTTCGTCTGAAACCGTGCGATCGCTGCGGTACGGTTCTCCAGCTGTATTTTCTTTTCTCCTTTCCACCGGCCCCTCGTGAATAATGCATGGGCGAAAGGTCCAGCCCGGTTGTAATTCATTTATCAAAGCAATAAGTCAAAATATCATTCCTGGATTATTAATAGCTTCCACGTTTCTGGTGTACCGTTCTGCAGTTCAGTGATGCAACACGGGTAAAACGTCACTATAGAGGCTTTCTAGCTTCCTTTTCCAAATTCTTCTCGTTTCTTTCACCCACCTTCAACGTGACTTAATTAATTTCACGTATTAACACTTAAAGCGAATATTTACGAGTTTTGTAGAAACATGCACTTTTGCAAAATCGAATAGAATAACTGTTGGAAAACGGAAAATTTGCATAGTGCTTATTACAGGCACAGCGACGATTTTTAATGATATAAATATTCAGCCACTTGCTGTTCGAGAGATATCATATTTTTTTCTGTACAAACGTGTAAAAACAGGCTGAAATACGGACCTAAATAAGACTCTACTCGGTGATACGATCAAGCAAGTTTTTCTTAACCCTGTTTCTGACGAGAATACGCGTCTGTCTATACTCGCGTATGTCCTTACGACCGTTTAAGGTTACAAGGATATTAGAGGGTGTGGTAGTGAAGTTTAAACGTGAATGAAATAATTCGTAGTAGACTATTTTAACGAAGCAGTTGAATGATGGATTAATGGTGTGGATGATGTGCGTTGAACTAGAGATTGTGATGTTTCTCTTTGATGTCTGGTGGTGAACTGACTCTCTCACGAATTTCCGAGTCGAGGGAAACTAGTGAGCCGGTCCTGTCACCTGATTGGTAAGTATTTTTTGCCAATCAGGTGATAGATCCACCGACACCCACCTATTCCGGGCAGGAGAGGTGGTGTCAGTGGAGGTGGAAGACGCTGTGTGGGAAATTTGGCAACGTGATGGAATTTCCGCCAGGCTTGGATCCTGCGGCCTGACCTGGCCGACGGTCACTGGGCCCGGCCTCGGTGACCCTTTGGAAATTCACGTCTATGGCACATGCAATTAGTCGTGGAGGACGAAGAAACTCGAAGAAATACAATTGCAGGATAAAAATAAATCGACTCTCAAAAACGACTCTACTGGCTTGCGTGTCATAAACGTGCTTGCAATTTGCACTTCGGAGGTTGTCCCTTGTACAAATTGCTAGCCACCCGTGCTATTCAATACGGTCAAAATCATGACAAAGGGAAGGCCAAGATCCCGTGGGTATGCCACGGAACAACCCTTTCATTACTATTGGCACCTATAGGCGTTTTGAAAATTTCCTCGCACTATACTGTTGGAACCTTTTGGTGCACTTCTACCTTAATGTAATACTTCATTTTATCCTTTACACACTTCCACCTTAACCCTCCGTATACTGTGCCGGAGTCACAGGTTTCGCAGTCGGACGCGTCGTCTGGCGAGCGATAACGCACATAATGACGGGGCTGCGGGTATGTGAGATTCCCAATCAGAAGACGATCGCCTGCTTCCTATAGACCCAGCGAAAAAATAACAAACGACAATTCAGTCTTTAGCAGCGTTCCGTGGAAGACGTATATATGCGATATTTCTCTTCATAAGCTTCTTTCTCTTGATATTGTTTTCTTACTTATATTGTAGAATAAATATCCTTTTTTTTATAATTCACGATTTTTATTCTTTCGCAATAAAAGTCCGAATGTAACCTATAACCGATTCAGTAGTATCCGTGAAAAAGAAGCGCTGGGAGGAGAGCGAGGAGAATATGTATTCGTAACATATCGGCGTGAGTCAGAAGTGATTCCGGCACGTGGTTCTGTACTCCGAGGGTTAATTTAACGAAACAAATTTCAAAACGATACGGCCAAAATAGGAGATTTTGCTGCCGTGGTTAAAAATTTACCGTCAGTCACCCACGTTACGCATTGAAACCTGCCGTAATGAAAGGGTTAAAATAAGTTCCACAGAGAAGAACAAATTTCCGACGAAAGCATGCTTAGTTCCTAGAAACAAGTGGATCAAAGAGTGAAACTGAAAGAAAAGGAAGCTGTTTTGCTAATTATCATACAATAAAAAATTCTCCAAACACTTTATCACGAATATTTGAAATTTTTAATGAACATTCAATATTTACAATATTCTTCTGAAGAACCTTATACTCACTGACAAAACCTGACACACCGACAAAATTTGACCAAAAAAAATTGTAGCACCCTGTACACGCTAAATCATAAATGGACCAGCAGCTTTATCGGTATTCCCGAAAACCAAATTTTTGGAAGCTTTCATTCGGCAACGCCGGTTCACCATTTTCGGGATTAATAGTTAAAAATGCTCCTCCTGGATGGTTCAACAATGGGGACGAAAATTAATAAAGGTTCGTTTACAACCGCGAACCGAAGCGTGGCCGGGCGATTTGATCGACGCCGACGGCCGTAAATAACCTCTGGACGGTGGGTTTTCGTTGCTCTCGCGCCGGCATTTCAACGGGAGATGAATATTTTCGCGACCATTATTCCATCTGTTCCGTCGAGCCCCCGTTAGCGTATCGTTATTTAATGCGTCCCTCGGTGTCGGTTTCCCCCCACCTTTTCTCTCTCTCTCTCTCTCTCTCGAGCGTGTATTAGTTTTCCCTTGGAAAAATCGACAGGCAGCGACGATTTTTCCACGTGTGCTCGCACGTGATCAATAATTTTCGCGTACTCGGACGTTTTTATCTGCGGGAATAATTCAAACGGGCAACGTCGACGACTCGATATTCTAAACGCGGGGCTGCTGGCTAGACGCGAAAGAGAAAAATGAACCTTTAAGCGGGCCGCAATCGTAGTCGCTTTTATTCCCGTTTATCAACGTTGCAGCAATGATACGTCATTCGTTCGTACTGTTGTGATGGAAGTTCTTTTCTTTTTTTTTTCGAGTCTTATTTAGAGCGATTTTGCGACACCGCCAAGCTCTGTGTCGAGTTGCAACGTGTGTAAGTTGTGTGCACGTTTTTCTGGAATATTATTTAGGAATCCTGATTGAAATTTTTTAATTTTGTCGAAATGAGGAGTAGAGAGCGCCAAGTTGCGTTAGAAGCTTCTTGCAATTCTTTTTTCTGTTTCGTAGTCTTATCTAGAGCGATTTTGCTACACCGCCAAGCTCTGTATCGAGTTCCAACGTGTGCAAGCTTTTCCGGACTATTCTGTATGCATCCTGATCGAAATTTTTGAATTACAAAAGTTGAGCTTGATGAGGTGATACGTTGGAAGCTTCTTGCAATTACGTAGTGGAATGAAATGGAAGTGGAAGTTAACTGCAGCTCTTAAGGATACGCGAGAAAGTTGTACGAGTTCCACGAGGATCAAGCTAGATGTTGGAACAATGCTGTTATAGATTCATAACAATTTTCGGGATATCTAACAGGTGTCGGAAGTTTAACGTAGACGTTATAGGATTACCCTGGATCCATAATTCATTAACTACTTAAAATCCACTGACACTGTTCATCTACTATATTATTCAACTTCTTGTCTCTCCTTTATCATTCGTTCATCGTCAAAAGAAGGATTTCAGAAGCTCCCGTTGTCTGTCAGCTTAGGTTACATCCTTCTCTTACAATTTTATTATAGAAGAAGTATGGGTGATTTTCATTCCTTCGATGTAGAAGATTGCACATGAAAACAATTCATATATTTATCATTTTTGTTGAGGTGTTATGTTAAATAAATAACTCGTGTGGAGTAAGCTAGGTAAGTAATTATATTTTAGAAGATGTTCAGACAAGACGTAGACAAGACGGGCGCACAATTAGAACTGCTTACGAAGCGTGGTGACAGTGTACACTTTTATATCTGGGGTGTTCGCAGACATCCCCAAACCATATTTATCGGACGTGTCATAAACCTACCAATATTCTAGGATGTCGATTTTTCATGCAGTACTCATAAACCATTTTGCTTCAACAATCTATTCAAAGTTTCATCAATTAGGATCTTCCCTTGTAAGACATACTTCATACAGTCCTGATCGAGGTTTCGATCCCCCATACTAAACTTCAACAGCTAGCCTCACTACATATTTCTTCCAGCAACTATACCTTCCTCAAGGAACGATATGTGGTTGTAGAACACTTGATAATAAGTTAAATAGCAATATATTTTATAACAATAACTATAAGCACACGTAAAAAGAAATAATGATAATTTGATCAACGCTCTCTAAATATATCTCGCAATAAATTCTCACGTACTCACTGATATCAATAACAACGCGGTTCTTCTGTTTTACCCCCAGTTACCCTGTATGATCCGCTCGTTTACCAAATCTCGAGACGATTCGACATACACACTACATTCACGCCATCACTCACAACTTATTATTAAACCAATTCCACACGATACATGGACGATTTTCATCCCTCCAATGTAGGAAATTGCCCATAAAAAAAAATTCAAATATTTCTGTGAAGCGTGTCAAACACTTTTTGAAATACTACCATATACCAAAGTTTCATCAATATCGAATAATTACCAATTATTAATTTAGAATCTTCCCTTCTAAGACATACTTCGTACAATCCTGACCGAGGTTTCGATCCCCCATACTAAACTTCAACACCGAACCTCCCTCCATATTCCTTCCAGCAACTGTACCTTCCCCGAGGGACGATGCATCCCTTATTATCGCTTCGTTAGTCGTCGAATGAATCATTAAACGAAAATGGTCCACAGCTAGCCCCCACTATCCTGCGGGGCTACTTTCCATCGATCCGATAAACAAAGCGTGTTTCGCACACGTCCTTTGTACATCCCGAGACGTGATTAAACACCCCGACGACCACCCTAACACCGTGAAAAGGGTGGCGGAATTTCTCCACCGTCTCTAAAGAAAAAACCACTAACCTCTCCTGCTCTTTCGATCTCTGGCGAACTCCCGTGGTCGTAGAGGCACACACCTCTTACGACGTTCTCTCCTCAATGGCTGTAGGCGCCTCATCAATAACGTCCTCTCCATTCTCCGGCTCGCTCGAGGGCGAGAAGCAACGTAAGAGCAGGCCAGCCTCGGCCAAGAGAGAAAGGAACCAGGGAAGGGAGAGAGCAGAGAGCACGACGAAGGTTTTTCGGGGGGAAAAAGAAAAGGGGTTGGGCTTGATCGTCGGGCATTATCTTCCTAAATTGCCCCGGCGCACCAATATCCGCATAAAGGCTGCACCAAGAGCACCCCAACGTCTCCGCGTTCAATCTCCTGTGTACGTAAGCGAGGAGGCTGCAGCCAGGTTGGCGCGCACCCTTGGAAAACGAGCTTCTCGCACCCCTGGGCGTTATTATTATTATTAACGGCACTCGCGACGCCGTTCGAAGGTATCGTTTAGGCTACCCGGCTCCCTTCTTCCCGGGGAAAACTTGTTTGCTCGCCGGCTGTAGCCGGTTTTTATGTTTTCATTAGCTTCGTCCGGGAACGTTTTATTAATCAAGACGTTTTGATGTCTGGTAATCGAAAGGGAGGCGGAGGTCTTGTTTGTGGTTCGTTTGATGTCCGAGCGTTTGAGAGATGGAATTGTGCGACTCCTGGGAAACCGGGGTTAGAAATTTCAACGAGAACTTTCTGTAAACTGTGGCGAGAAGATTTTAAGTGAAGGTTTCCGGGGTTTATTGAAATCGCGGCTGGATTAAGCGGAGATTATACTTTTTAATCACGTTTCGGTGCTCGTGGTGGTGTATTGTGTTGTACTTCTCGTTAGATTATGTTTCCTACATTTCTACGTTTCTTTTTCTCTCTTTTCAATTCTGTAACAATTGCAGCGAATTTTTTTTTAGGAATAATTAGATGTTAACGCGGTTGTTTCGTTTGGAAATCAATACTAACCGGCGATAACACGCGTTATTTCTGGAGGAATTTTCATAACCTCGTTTCGTCCAAGCATACAGCGTGTTGTGCTGTTTTCGTGCGGCGAGCGCGCGCGGCCAGCCGATCCAATCTAATGCAAGTAGTTTTTTCCGCTTCGCTGTTCCTCGGCGAGTCACGCGCGGAAGTACGCCATTAACCTGTCGGTGACTTATGGACAGATCACACATAATAACGCGTTGATACACAGGGGTCACGTGGCATAATAATACGGAGAAAAGGCTCGCAGGCATGCATTAAAATAGTCTAATCTGGCGTCGATGCACGCACACCCTCTGCGCTACGAGACGGTAATTATTGTATTCCGGGAAGGTCTTCGCAAAGTGGATAATGACTGGTAAATTTCATCGGCTCCTTCGGATCTTTTGAACGTCGCTCGAGCAAAAAGAAAGAAAAAAAGCAACGCGATTAGCGAGAATTTTCTCTTATCGGTCGAGACCTCCTTTCGATGGTGAAAAGGAAACTCGAGGGAAAAGGGAATTCTAGGTGTTTTGCATGAAAAATTACAGGTGGCAATTTAATTGCTGGTTAAAATCTATGAAACAAAGTGAAGTATTGAGTAATTGATTGAAATAGCAGCGTTACGATTTTCTTCAATTTTTAAGAAGTGCACGTTGCTCGTTGACCCTTTGAACTCCTCTGTCGAGTGTGACTCGACGTCAGTTTTATCCACGGTAATTTTTAAATTGCCAGTTTAAATATGCATTATATTTTGCAATATTTTTTTACACATATATACGACCCTCGATGCTATTTTCAATATAATTAGTGTGGCGACCGCCACGGGGGGCCTACGTACCTAGGCCTGGCGACACTTGGCCCTCGAGGCGAAGAGTCGAGGGATGTTTTCCAAAACATCCCTCGTTTCCCTCGAGAACAAGAGTGTCGCCTTGGCAGTGGGCTACCAAAAAAGGGGCTACTTAAGGGAGCCCCGAAAAAGGCACATGCATCGTGTCGCCTATACGTTAAAAATAGTTTCAGCGTTATTTGATTTAAATAAATCTATACTTCTGTTAAGCAACCTTCGTGTAATAATTATTTTTGCACCACGTCACTTCGAAATTAGTAAAAAAAAATTGTTTAAATTGGTTCCTATCAATCAGATGTCTTTCGAAGTGCATTTCAAATAAAATTCTTAAAACAATCGGGAGTTATTGAAAAGAAAATTTTTTAAAAAATTTGGTGTTCGAAGGGTTAATACGATATCGAATAGGGGATTTTTTCTAATTATTTTGCGGTTATATTGCATTTTTAAATGATACAATATCCGAAGAGGAGGCACAGTATAAAGCTGCATTTATGAAAATTTTTTCTTCCAACTTATTAAGCTGGTGCTTAGTATTTTGAAGCACCTCTCGTACTTACCTTGGAAGCGTCTTCTCTCCTCGCTGTTCTTCATTCCTTGCTTAGCTGATTATGCCAAGGGGCATATTACCTAATATCAGAGAATGTGAGCGCACCAGTATATACATATATACACGAGAAATATAATTGAAAATTATCTGTAATAAAGAAAATGCTTCCAGATTAATTCCACGGATATTAACTATATTACAAGACCGTAGAAAAATCTGAGATAATATTCTTCACCGACAAAGTCGTCTGTAAAAAGGCAAACTTCAGTTACACTCTAACCACCGCGTACGTTCGTTTTCAGTTAAGAAAAACTACAGAAAAAAATTGAAACTGTTATGCATTTCAACGAATATTTTTCAATATGATTGAAAAAAAAAAAAAGAAATCCAATCTAATCTATCACTGTTACATTACAACCACGATTAATACTCGCTACTTCAATAATGGAACACCACTTTTCACCATTACCATATTCCTACAACCGCATACCAGACCATTTCCTATCTCTCACAGCTAATCAACCTACTAATTACATTTTTCTCTCTGTTCACAGGTAAGAGCCAATAACTCCACATCACCGCCGACAACTGGCGATGCAAAAAACCGACGCCTATACACAGCGTAGTGGAACTTCGCTCGATCATCCGAACGATGATGTATAACCAGACGGTTCGTTAGCGATTACGAGGATCTATTCTTAACGAACGGTACTCTCACGAGCGGCCACCTTGTCAGCAGTTTCCCCGTGATCCCATTCCCCGCGGTAGAAAATCGTCGGCTCTAGGCCGCCTTTTAATATTCGCGTCTCTCAAAGAGTCTCTCGCGGTAGTTGGAATTCAGCGAATTCTTTCGCGCAAACCCCGAAATCCAATTGGTGACAGATGGCACTCGATGTACAGTGTCTGTGGTCGACGAGAATTTCGCGAAGCCTGGGGCGCTATATCATCGACTCGTTAGACACGGTTAATGTCTCTCTGCTTAAACGATATATTCCCCTGGCCGCGGTGGCATGTACGCGAGATCTACTCGAACGAATCGACGAGATTCGTGACCGGAGAACGCGACTTTTCCGGTTTCGACTAATTGGAGCGTTAACTTTGATTTAACGCTGCTGGAATTTCTTCTGGCTTTAGCTTGTTTCAAGTTGTCGCGGATTCGTTGCGGTACGGTGTAAGTTTGTTGCAACAGCGTGTATTTGTCGATTTATAGGTTGATCCTGCCGATCGTTCGGTTTTTCTTTGGGCGTTCTGCAGAGTGGTTGAACATTGGTTCGACTTGTGAAGTGGTGTTGGAGATAGTTTTTGGGTTGCTTCTAAAGGTTGCTGCTAATATTTGGCATTAGGCTAAGCGGATCTGAGTGTAGAGAGTTGGAACGATCAATGAAAAATAAATTGGAATTGGGTAAAGTAGTCTAATAAGGGACCGTTCCTAATCTGAGACCCCAGCATATCTCCGTTACAGAACTCTTGAATGTCGTAGCGATGCTGTTTTGTTTCGTAATTAACCGTGTTAATTGTCAAATTAAATATGAAATTTGACTCAAACCGATCAAGCGTCTTCGACAAGCATATTGGTGCAATACGTTGCAGAAAGTTTTTCAAGTGGCTTGATTAAATTGCAAATACCTCGAAAATAGTAAGTTTATAATCATTTTCATAAATACTGCAGTGGAGTTTACGGCTTAGTAGTTGCGTATCGTTAAATAACGAAGCTGCTTAATAGCTATCGTGTTATAGTTTCGGAAGTTCCCTATTATAAGAAGAGTCTCATATTAGGTACCCAATTTTGTTTTAGTGTACAAAGTGTTACCGGCGAGCCCACGAAGTCTGCGGTGTTGAATGTGTGAAAAAAGACAGAAAAAATAGTTTTCTCATAGGAACCCATTTTTTAAATCTGTGTATTTGCATAATTTTCCGTTTTATTTTATTACGAAGGAACCGAATTTTCTTTACTGTAAATTCCAGTACCTGACAAAAGAATACATATCATACTTTTAAAACGTGTATCGAATTTTAATAAAGGTGTTCTTAGTCGACAGTTATGACTTCTTTAAGAAATGGGTCTCATATTAGGCAACTTTATCCTGTATAATTATTTCTTCTGGACAAAAGTATCTTAATAATTTCTGTGATTTCTTCTTATTTCGAATTTCTTATTTCTTCTGTGAAAATTTAAAGCGAGAGAAATCTGAAGTTTGTCATTTTAACACATCACCAACCGAACGAATTGGAATTCTGCGGATGTGTCTCAGATTGCTATAATGAATCCTAGGAAAACTGATAAAGAATGCTGTGCTGGGAAGATCGGTAATGCAGAATTGAACGATGGTTCGTTACACCAATAATATTATGGAAGAAATTTTTTTTAAATTGCATATGAGATTAAAATATCATTCGGTGTAAATAATAGAGTAGAAAATGGTAGATCTGCCACATCGGTTGGCAATGTGTTAAAATACCATTCAGAATGTTTAGTTGGTTAACTTACATTAGTCTACCATATTCTTCCCTTTTTTCTGCCCAAAAAATCATCACGGACAGTATTCATACATTAACAGTCCAGTTACTCCGCACTGGACACTCTCGGGCAGTGTCCGGTACCGAACCATAATTCATCTTTACATTTTTTAACCATCAGCTCACTTCTCCCACACTCACAATCCTAAAAGTCCAAATTTGCCAACCTCCACCAATCATCATCTCCACTTGAAACACACCCACAACTACACCCTCTCCGACGTACCAAATAGCGTCACACATAACAACTATACACCATTTCTTTTTGTATTTATTTTAAAAATTTAACTAGTTGAATTAGATGATAAGTGTAAAACTTGTCGAGACATTTTTAACCCAACCATTCTTCTCCAAATTGATTTGCGTGATTAGTTTGACGCAGACCGCCGTTCCACTAAAACTCCCTTTAGTTTCCCTTCATTTCAATATTTCACGGTAATATTAGTCGTAAAATACTAAATTTCAGTCTAACATTAATGCATGAAAAAAATGGTTTATCATTGTACAACATCTAAAGGCAAAACTTCTTAAGTCGACCCAGGACCGCGAAGGGTTAAGTAAGAAAATATGACGTCCTTATCAATATTCATTGGCTTCCACAGGCACTCCCCATCAAACAATCACCATCAATCCCAACACACTTTATACGTACATTCGTCACATTCGACGTTAATCATATTTTCCCTCCGTCCTCCTCTCGATACTTGGTTTCCCAACCGCCGTCGTCGCCTACCACAAACCATTCCCATTTCCCCGTACACATCTGCCTATCGAGCACGATCCAAGAAAACTCTCGTCGTTCCAAATAGAACCTGATTCCCGGTGTATTCCGCTCGATCGTTATCCTAGCCTGGGACGTCGTTACAACCGATTCAATTCGCTTTATCCGCGAATCTAGACTCGTGTTGCGAGGCATCGAGCCTCCTCCGGTCGTTTCGCAAATTGAACGCCGCGATAAACGCGAACCAGCCAAGCCAGCTGGCTAGGAAATACTTCACTCGGATCTCGCGACGTTCTGTAATGGCTCGAAGAGCGCGAAAACCCTCGAACAGAGGCTGTGTGTGTTGCTTGCGACCGGTGAAACGATAATTAAGGTAAAAACGGGGACGGTTTACTACCGGTGGCACGGGGGCCAAACGCCGCGGCTGATTACTATAGTTAGCGCGACATCAAGAGCGGCAGTTTTCATGCGAGGGTACAGCGTAAATAACGCTAAGTCGATTTCTTTTCGCCTGTGGACGGCGGTCGAGGTACTCGCGCGAAACCTACCGAGGATGGATAAACACACAGTTCGCGGTGCGTGTGTTGAGACGGAGGAAGGAGGCCGAGAAACGTTTTCGAGAAACTACTTTGTTTAAGAGCTGTACTTTTACCGGCACCGTGGTCACGCGAACCTCTTCCAGCCAACGCGGCTTCCTTTCTCCAGAGGTCTGACGAGGCTCCGGTTGAAGAAGCTGGGGATAGATTTGCATTCCTCGAGAGGAAAATGGTGGACGATTTGGTTTGATGATCTTTCGACGAGTAGACGGTTCCCGGTGTGATATGGTGAATTTTTTTTTTTGGTAGTTTCGGAGTGGAAGTTGTGTAGGTTTTTATGCATTGCGAATTTTTTGAGGAAATGTAGTCCTCCTAATCTTTCTCTGTGCACCAATGTTCGTGATCGAGTGCATAGACGACTTTTCCATATAATATAGGTTTATACCGACTGTTCGGTTGTAAAAACCTAAATATGGTCAAGGCGAAGGTTTAGGCGACACGGCTCGCAATTTTACAAGGATTTCGGAAACCCTCTCATCTGGCCACCAGAAGCGGCAGCCTGCCGACCGACCGGAGGAACCAGGACTCGACCCTACAATATAACAAATAGTTTACAACAATAACCCCACCTTCTCGACACGACAGTCACCCCCGGAACACTCACTAAAATCCAATCAACACTCTTCAACCACCTCCACTACACATTTAAACAGCAAATAGAAACACACAGCAAGTTGATAAAATAGCACGCACAGACAGTTTTCGGGAACAGTAACACAGACACTCAAACATTCATTACCAGTCTAATTTTCGTAACACGTCATACATCATTAAACTAGTTATAATAAAGCTATATCACTGTTCAATATCGTGTTGACACATTCACCAAATCATACAGTCCACTATCCAAGTTGACCATTCGAAAGACTTCACTGAAAGGAACCCAGTTCGAAGTCCGCGTCATATTATCGTCGCGGAAATAATCGTCGACGCTGTGACGCGACCAAACACCGACCAAGTTTCAACTGTACACATTTCATACGCTTAATTGACCCTTGTGTCAGTAACCAGAATTGTCGTCTACTTCATCGTGCACCAATGTTCGTGATCGAGTGCATAGACGACTTTTCCATATAATATAGGTTTATACCGACCAAGTTTCAACTGTACACATTTCATACGCTTAATTGACCCTTGTGTCAGTAACCAGAATTGTCGTCTACTTCATTGTCCAATTTTAGTAGTTTTCTGATAGCAGAGTTCTAAACTTGAGGCAAACACGGATAGGAAATGTGCGAAATAATTTCAATCTTCTACCTGGAAGATCAAATATTTTAAGCGAGAATTATGCGAAAGGGTACCCGGTTATTGACATAAGGGTTAATTAATAGTGTTTTTAAACGTTCTGGGAAATTTCGGTGTTGGAATTTTCCGACGATTAAAGAGATCCATAGAAAGTCAATGGCACGGGTGATAAAGAGGCACATTCAGCAAAAAAAAATACCATTCTAATCAGCTTCGGTAGACACACACCCAGGAACAATCTCTTCCAGTAGCGTAAACAGCGAATTCGTAGCTAGGACGTAGAAGTTGCGCGTACTACAGTTTCGCAGGTCGTCGACGTGGAAATAGGGGGTGCAGGTGCACAGTGGCAGCGTATCCGAGGGTCGTCGAAAGGTGAACAATGTTTGGGGGTTAAAATGTTACGAGGAGGAACGTGTACGTACAAAAGCGTGGTGCAGTCGTAGGAGAGGGTGGGAGGGAGGCGAATAAAACTCGAAAGAAGCTTGAAAAGGGGTAGGAAAGTGATGGTAGTGAAGAATTGGGTGGAAAGGGTGGAGAGAGGGATGGAGTACGGCGAAAAAAGAGAAAGATGGAAATTCAGAGGGCAGTAGAAGCAGGAGCGAGAGAGAGAAGAAACGACGAACAAACGAGAGAGAGAGAGAGAGAGAGAGAGAGAGAGAGAAGGAACGAGGAAGAGAAAAGTGAACGGCGACAGAGGGACCGAAAGAAAGGGATTTCAAGTGGGCCAAAGGAGAGAAAGAGAGGAGTAGAAAAAGAGTAGAAGAGAGTAAGTGAGAAGGGAGAGGAAATAGAGAGAACTTTGTCGACAACTATCGCTAGCTGGAAGACCTGCAGGCACCGGGGAAATATGCGCTGTGATCGGAGCGTGTATCAGCGCAGGAATCGCACGACAGAAACGCCGAATCGATTCTCGTGGAACAAATCACGCTCTCTACCCCGGCTCCTTTCTTCCTCACGCTCGCTCGCCGAGAAGTCCCCTTCGCGAAGGGGCAGAGAATTGATTTCGCCTGGTTGGATCATTCGATAGTCGCGATAAACGCGGCGAACGTACTTCTTCCAACGAGCCTTTCGATCCCTCTCGATCAAGAGAAAGACAGGAAAATAGAAGAGGCTTTTCACGGCTGATCGACCGTATATACTAAATGCGTCAGAAGAGTACAGTAAGACGTACTGCTTCGAAAAATCTTACACTCGATCGGTAGAGTCGGAAAACAATGCAATCTTGCTTCAACGAATATACCTTGCAACTGTTGGCAGTGGATGTGAGTTTTGTTATATTTGGTTTTTCAGCACATACACTACCGGCCAGAAGTTTGGAATCACTGAGCATTGCAATTTCCAGAAAAAAGTCGGCGACTTTGAGAATTTTTTATATGAGATATGGGATAAATCGATAAATGTAGGATAAACTTGAAATCTATAAAAAATTGGCAGAAGATTTAATATTGATGAAAAGTGAGAGGTGATTCCAAACTTTTGGCCGGTAGTGTATGTAAACGAAACGAAACGTACAAAAGAAAGCGAAACAGACGTGACTGAAAACACAGTTGCCCCTCTACATCCAGCATCGTATCGAAACATCGTTGCTTCTACAACAGTAACGGTGAATAACAAAACAATCTTACTTCGAACCTTGTAGGAACAGTGAATTTCTCAAGGAAGAATACTCTATTCTCGTTACCATTACAACGTCATTACTGGATAAGTATTAGTCGGAGCAATAATGGATACCGCCGTTCCGTTGGACAGTGCACAGGACTACCAACAGGATTATTCGACGCTCGATAAATTCCTGGCTTATTAGCCAGACCCGTAGGTTTATTAACATTGTAAACGATCGGACATTTCAATGGGGAATACTTGAAATCCCTATCCGGAAAACATTCCGGAAATTGCGGGTTCGTTTTATCGCTCTCTCTCTCTCACTCCTTTCTCTCTAGCTCTCTCGTAGCACGATCGATGTAATTGTTTCTTCAGCCGGGGAGAAAAAGTACGGGCGAAAACGTACGGTACGCGTGAACACGTCGCGGACCGGCAAACTCATTAAGACCTTAAGTGCCGGATTAAACAAACGTTCCCGTAGAAAGCAAGCAGATTACAGGCTCGCGACGATGTAAACGAGTCGCCTCACCAACCGTATCCTCTCTCCAACCCTTCTCTCTCTCTCTCTCTCTCTCTTTCTCGTCGGATACGTAATTGCGAATTAGTTTTCTTCGACGAATTCCACAGTTCCCCTTCGCTCGATAATCCCTCCTTTGCAATTCACGATAACTGTTATTAATTTCCTGTTCGCCGTACACAGTACTTGTACCTACTTGCGAGAATCTTGAGTGTTTCAAGTGAGAATTGCGCCGTCCCGCTGCTAGCTACCACCGTCGTACCTGGACACCGGCTGCGTTTCATATGAAACGAAACGGCTATAAAGAAGCTGGCCTTCCATTAAACCACGTATATCCGACATCGATAGCGTTTTCGCGTTCAATTTCCTGGTCCAGCCACTTTTTTCCCCTCCGTCTGTTATTCGTGGAAAAAGCAACGAAATCGGGAGAAATACAAGGCTTCACGGTGTGTTCCTCGAGTTACGGAAATGGAGGACCCGCTGCGTGAAATTAATATCGCGGGCGTGGTTGCGTAGCCTTTTGTAACGTGGATGGTTCCTTTGTTCTTTGGTCAGATAGGATGGTATTCTTCAGTTCGTACGATAGTATCGGGGCCTCCGTACTCAAAATAGGAAACCGGCAAGGGACAATAGAGAGGGAGTAGTTGGCGTAGTGGGCAAAGTCTCAGCTTGCTGAGCCGAAGGTCCCGGGTTCGATTCTCGTTGGGTCCCTCAAAATCTTTTCGTCGGTTTTTACACTATTTTCTTAGTACTGGATTTCTCTCTTCGCTCTTGTCTTTCATACTCACTCACACACGGTCACGCTGGATCACAGATTTGTACACGCATTCACACACTCTTGCCACGCGATTTTTGGTCAAAATATCGCTCTTATCAGGCGTGCATTTTCTTCCAGAGGAACTGTCACTCTTCGCTCGCACCTCGCTCGATTTGACTCTCATACGGCCCAAACACTCTTATCTCACATCCTACACTAGATAAAGAAAATACCGAAAATGGAGCACAAATTGCAGCTCTTAAGCCATCAGGACAATTTCAACCAAGTCGCGCTTACCTCCATTCTTCCCCGTCTCAGACAATGCACGCGCTTAGAAAATTGAAAAGAATACGCCCGCCTAACGAAACGTGGCAATAAAGCATAAACTAAAGTGGAAGATTTATTCCACTAGGCGGTATAACCGGCGAAACGAGCGCTTGGCTATTCAGACTTTCGAGAACGATCCCTCGCGAGCCTCGAGCGGGCCGCGGTGAACTTCTTTCTACGCAGGCAAATCACCCCGGAGGATCCTCCGCGATTCTTATTATTATCAGAATCATTGGAAGTTCCGAAAAGTCGTAACCCAACAGGGCGTATTTCATTCGTCATAGCCGACCGCAGACCGTTATACCTTAACGATCCTATAAATGGACCAAACAGCGAGAGAGAGACCGCGGAAGCGGAACACTTCTAACGAGTTTCATTGAAATTCACGAGAATCCTGGCTGACCCTCCGTCGCGCGATGCCCGACGGAACTTTCGAATAAAATTACCTTGGACGCGCGATGAATCGCGAGAGCATTGCAAAAGGATGAGAGAGCAGAGCCTCTTGCCTCGTCGTATCGAGCTCTCCCTCTCTCTCTTTCTCTCTGGACCGGAGAGAAATTCACCGGTGGAAATCCATCGATCATCATCCACCGATGACGTGGCGACAATCGGTGCCAATCGAAGCTCTAGGGTTGCGTACGCGCGCGCAAGAAGGTCACCTAATGAAAGATGGCGTGCTAACGCGTTGGAGAACCCGGACGATGTTGCGCGTGTAACAGGAAGTAAACGAAATTTCTTGTTATGTCAGGGATGATTCGAGTAGTATATATTTCAATGTATCGAATGTATGGTTAATAATCTCCGTTCACCGCTTGATTTATTATCTCTTCTGGTACATTTTTGTATATTACCCTCGTGAAACTCGCGTGTCGAGCTTTCTCGTTTGGGAAACGTTCGTATCGTTAGAACGACGAGTTTTTGTCGAAGCTACATTGAAGATGGAACGACAGAAAACGCCAAGTTTTACGACGGTGCGCTGGAACAACGCGAATGTTGAAAATAGATAATAGATAACACAAATATGTACGAGGCAGGAGTTTATCTACCGTAAAATCGAACTCGAAGCATCTTATTATCCAGCTTTATGAGCGTGTACTATGACGATGTACTCTATCATATTAATACTATACGTAATTACGTCTGTCCGTGCCACGTGCACGAATTCATTTCTCAGGAAGGAGAAACGTTCGAATATTGATTACTGGAAGCAATGCTCGCTCGTAGGTATCTTATCTCGCGATACATAATACTGTGCATGCACCTGATGGATGAGTATCGATAACTGTGCTGTATCGAAGTATATTCATATCGCCTAGCAACTTGGTTCGTTCACATTCTTGATAATCTTCAGAAACAACTCGTTAGATCATGCCGGTTGATACGCGTAATATGCGTGTTGCACGCCGATGGTGTACCAAGGGGTCACGGACTCCTCCGAGGACCGGCCACGTTGTAGCAAGGCCTTAGGCCGCGTTTTCAAACGCGCAACATGTGGCGTGAAGTATGCCTCCGTATATACCCTCATCCTGTTTTCCAGTTGCATGTAAGAATGCGATTTTAATCCGAAACAACCGGCGCGTTCCATCCGCGGATACACCTCGCGTTGGCTCGTTACACTTGTAGAAACGTGCCTTAAAGGTACATTTTTCGCGGCCCAAGACCGCATTCTTACACGTTTGCCTCGACGACGGACCGTTACACTGTTTTCCGACTGCACGCACGTTAGAAACGTAATTTTGACACGGAACGAGACGCTGGCTTTGCATAGGAACACGCCTTAAGGAGTTTCTTATCCATCAATATTCATCGGGATTCCGTTAGAGCTCGAAATCTGCATAAAATTATAGATACCTGGTAAAAATCGTTACCAATCGATACAGAAAAAATAACGAAACCCCGATAACGTTGAATTTCCTTTTGAAAATCCGGCTTGACGCGAGCGTTTAGAAACACGCCTTAAGGAATCTTCGCGTCACACGAGAATCCGCGTAAGATCGTAGATATCCAATGAAAATCTCCGTGGATTGCGTAAAAACAAAGAGAAGAACGACGTCGAAGCTTCCTCTTTTGAAAATGCGGCTTAACAAGAGCGTTTCGATGATAAATAACCAATAAAAGCACAATATGTTACACGCTGTACTGTTTCATATCCTTTTTACTCGTGAAAACCAAATAGCTCTCAGAGGATATTGAATTGAGTTCACCGGGAGAGCGTTTACATCGATGGAAACGCGGCTTAAGGTTCGTTTTTCAGCGGCGTATCGGTCCCGAGCTGTACGCGAGGCCTGGCCGACGCTTTCACGGCTCTTTTTCGCAAACGTATAACGCGATAATCGCATCATGCCCGACACACAATGCTGGATTAGTTGCCTGCTCTCCCCGCGGCGTAGGGCCAGTTATTCGAAGCGGCTGCACGGGCAAATTGATGCGTGATCGTCGCATTGTTCCCCAGACCTGGTCCTCGGAGACGGATGCGCCAGGATTTCGACGTGCCGCTCTGCATTCGGCCGAATGCCACCACGGCGAACCTTTTCACGGAAATTGGCCGCATTTGCTCGTTCGTTTGAAAGACGACGCGATCGCCGGTGCTATTCCATCCGTCAGTGCCCTCTCCGGTCGAACAACGGGAGATTAACGTCGAATATTACGGCCGTTGTCTCGGCTTTCTGATGTAGTGGTTTGATTCGCCGGACCTGGCGCAGAAATTCGCCGAATGGAACGGAATTTTGAACGATAAAATCCCAGATAATTTTTTAAGTAACTGTAGAAATAGGTACATGGTGTCGTTTAATATTCGATCTTTATTTCTTATTCGAAGTATCGCATGAAACGTCCTATCACACGATATCTATCTATGGATCGATCATCAATATCATCACAGTCTTATCTCTCATTTCCAACCATCTATCTACTCCTCCACAATTCCACGATCCATCTTCCAAGACGTCTCTCTTTCATCCCGAGCTTCTCCGGCAACAAACGCTTCAGTTTCTCGCGTTACACCGTCCAAAGATCCATCTCTGAATCTCTGAAAGAATCCACGCAGAAGGATCCCCGACTGACACCAAAAACTTCCCGTTAAACAAACGCAACTCGACCGAGAGGTACGAACCTGGACCGGGCAATTCGGGGAGAGAGCAATTAGGCGAGCCTCGGTCGGCTTAACCAGATCAAGAGGAGGGAAACGGCTGGAGTGGTAGACGCTAGGCGTCGAGAGCAACGTCATTCGATCTGACGTGGCCCGCTGATTGGCCGTGGAATGAAATTTACGAGGTATAACGCTCTCACGGTGAACGGCGCGTCGAAGCTGGCTCCTCTTCAGCGCGAAAACGGCCTCCTTCCTCGCAGACGATGTCGTCGACGTCGCGACGTCGACGAGGTGAACGGTGTCAATGGTCGGGAGAAGCGTACGCTAGAAGGCGAAAAAGAGAGGAAAGACAGACAGCGTGTACAGGTAATGTATTAATGGGATGCAGGAGCAGCCGAGTTACCCAAGTAAGTGTCATTAATCTTACGACGGCGCCTCGCGCGCAAAGTGTCAGCCTTGTACCCGTGGCTCGTCCGGGCGCACACATGGGTGCCGTTCCATCGTCTCGAAGTCTACCCTACCCTTCTTAGATCGGAACTTTTTGCTGGTAATTAATGACGGCCCGTGAAACAACGGCGCATGCAACGAGAGACCCGTTAAGTGTATATTAAACGGGGCGCCGTGAGCGAGCCTCGAACGGTCAAGGACCAGCTTCTCAACTTGCTCGACGAACCGAGGTATGCTGCATTTTGTGAGAACCTAGGGATCTTTGCTACGGAGCAAAAAACGATGTACCATACGTTCTTCGAGATTGCTCGGTGTATCGAAGTGGGAGGTTGGCTGAATAATTTGGATAGGATCGTTGAGTAATTAAGTTGTTACTTACGTAGGAACTGTTTGTGAGAAATCTTGGCTCTTTCACGGTTCGAATATACCACGCGTATGAATTTTTATACTTAAATCAAAATTCAAATGGAGAGCTCTACGATTTAGTCCATAAATGCGACTGAGATGGCCGGTGCAGCTGGACACCTGATCGTTTCGAGCTCTGAACCGTAAAATATTAACGCGTCAATTCTAAAGGGATGATCGATCGAAAGGGGTAAATGACGAAGAGAAAGATCCTCTCTGTAGGTAATATGTATCGAGAAATTCGCGATAAAGTTAACAACGAACACGTGTTGCGGTTATTACACGTCTGGCCGTTTACGAGGAGATCGGACACGGTTATCTTTCGTTCCCGTAGAGATAGCCTAGAATTGATAGGGAACGATCAACGTGGAGAAAGTACTGTGCCATCTGTGTCCTTATCCGTGGAAACAAGTCTGCGGACTAAATACGGTAGCAGTGACGTCCTCGGCGAACTTTGGCCATTTCGACGAACCGTTCGGGATTTAATAAAAGCGCCTAGTTGCTATCGCAAAGACGCCATTCCGGCGCGATCGTTTCATGAAAACGCGTTCATCTGGCTCGCGGCTCTGTGTAACATTTGGCAATTTTGCCGAGAATCCGACGACTTTGTTTACCAAGACGTATTTGGTTTATCGGCGCCAGGCTTTGACGCGGTTTATGAGAAATTTTTCGGAAGGAACGTTTTATGATTTTTTCAGAGGGTCGCTCAGAGGTTAGGCGAAAGGGGCGACTTTGGAGAACGCGGGTGATTTGGTTGGAAAATATAAAAAAACGCAATATGTGGTTACAGTGTAGTCGACATTTTCGAAAGTGACGTCGCTTTAGAAAGCAAATTGATTTAGGATCGAAACTTCAAGCACGAGAACAAAATTTCAGAAATTAAGAAAGATTAGGGACAAAAAGTTGAAGATCCAATTTTCGATATTAATTTGTGTATAAAACAGTAGAAACTCTCGTAAACTCTCTTGCTAATAAAAAAACACATTACCTCGAGTGAGTATCGAAACAATAAGATCTTGAAGCCCGAAACCACTCAATCCTTTCTCCGTTATTCCAAACACTTATTATTCACAAGCCATAGCTGAAAGGCCCATTCACACTGAGCACTCAAGGGGCTTATTCCCTCTACCGTTTCGCGTTTCCCCTCGAATTCGATTTTCGACTTACATTATTGGCAAACGAGGCGTCGAACGGAACGCTCGATCGCAAGTGGAAATAATGATTCGATCGCGAGAAAGGGTGCCGAAGAAGGGAGGGGGAAAGGTTGGCATATTCCGGACCGAGGTAACACCTTCTATCGGTTTTTACGCTTCTGGCGAAGCTTCTTTGGATAACGCGCTACCGTAAAAAGGTGCTACCGTAAAAGTCAATATTGCAGAGCACACGTGTGTGTCCGTATATCACTCTCTTTATGCCGCGTTGCCGTGAGAGATACACCTTCTCTTTTTTTCTCTCTCTCAGTGCCCCAATAAAACCACCTTATTTAATCCGAGTTACTCCCGCGAGACGTCTCTTGGAACTGTGAAATTCCCCCCCTCGAATGAGAATTCACCGTGGAAAAGATCACAGGGCAGCGAGGAGGTCTCTTCCTCCCTCGCGTTTACGATTTAAGAACTTCGATTTATACAGCTAAATATCGTAAAAAGAGGAACGTATTAAGTTCGAGGCTTGCAGCAGAGACGTTTCGCGTTACGGTGTATCTCGAAAGTTTTGCGAACGACCGATCGGGTTACCCAATTTCGACCGAGCTTCTGCAAAATGTTTCCAAAAACAAAGTTGCGCGACGAGGCTGCCGGTGTAACGAGTAGGTGGAGGGTGGAAATGAGGGTTCTTTATTTTATACATCGGTGACGTGGTTTTTTTAACTTTTGTGTGGTTTAAAAATTAGGTTGTTTGTGATAGGTAATCACACTCTTTGTCTGTAATAAATGTGGATTTTTAAAGCGTGGGGTTACGTCTTTTTCCGTTAATTTAGTTCCAGGTACAGTTGCTGGAAGCGATATTAAAGCTTCCATTAAGCTTTGATATATTATTATTTGTACTAGCTTTATATTAAAGCATTAAGGGAGAGGGTGATAGGTCATTTGCGAATCACTAAAAATTTCTGCTTACACTCTTCCATTAAGACTATACTATTAAAGTATTAACCACCTGTTGTCTGCTGCTCAGAAGTAATTAACTTTTTGGTCAAAATTAACCTGCAGCTGTTAAAGACTAAGCCGCAAAAATTTCTTACCCCTCGTTTCCCTCAAACTTCTGCTCCAGCACTCGAATTACCTGCACCTCAACACCTGCCCAATTTTACATCCTCGTTATATCGCTTCCATCAACTGTACACAGTACAGTTACACCCTATATCCCGCTGATTTTAATCAACCGCGCAAGCCATAAAAGAAAAACAATATATCAGAATAATTTCTACTCCTGAAAACAGTAAAAAATTCTGCAGAACAACCCAGTAGAAAGAATCCACTCTATTATACTCCTACTTCCCCGGATCATCCACAGGGACGCGAAATTCGTTAAGAAGCCATCAACCGTTTAGACAATCCAAGTTCCCTTCGTTCCCCCCGACTTCTTCTTCTTCTTCTTCTTCTTCTTCTTCCCGGCACTTTACGACACGCGACGTTCACGATCCACCACCGACCGTAAAAAGCCCACACCTCCTCCGAGGATTATACACGGAGGAGGGCCGTGATCTCCAGCCGCGTCGCTCCAGGCAAATTTAAATCGCAGATTCGATCCACGGACGGCGCGCGTTTAATTATCTCCGGCCATCTAAATGCGACAGCACGCGAGTCACCCCGTAATAAAGTAGCCCCCGGATGCGTTACGCCGATGCCCGCCTGGCCGCCGCGCTGTTGTGCATTTATTAGCCACGGGAAATCTCGAAAACCGGCTCCTGGGGAATATATCCGGTTAAAGAGGAGGTCGACGCCGACGCGTCGTTCCAATTCCGTAATAAGATC
>NW_017100231.1:1399162-1405641 GCF_001263275.1 Habropoda laboriosa | reverse complement strand
ACCAACCGCGAACCGATCGTTTAATTCGCTTTCTTCGGGATTATCGCGTTATTGCTCGAGTTATTTCACTGCTCCCATGACACCGCCAGGCAAACCTCTAACGTTCTCCAGTTCTCTCGAATTGGTCCTTCTAGCGACTCGTAAATTCTTCCAACACTTTTCCTCGATTAATTGTTTTACGATCGCGGTGCTAAGGCGCTGGTTCGTTGGCTTCTTGGGTCACTGGCGATCAAGGGAAGTTGAACGGAACTGCGTTGCCTTGGGCTTCTTTTCGCGGAGATTGCTTCTATGTTAACACGTTGCTAATCGATTAGATAGATTTATCATGCAATGATATTTCTCTCGTGTACTGTTCTCCGGAATTTTATTCTGAGATGTTGGTAGATGGAACGAACTATCGTACGATTTCACACTCCGCAGGCAAACTGGGTCGTTTGTGTCCGAGTCTAACGTTTTTGCTGTTTCAGGCTGCGGAAAAATGTGAGAAAATTCTGAGATGCTTATCGAGGTTTCCTGCTATATCGTGTAATTACTCGTTCTAAAGCTAAACGTTTCAAATGTTTCCAAGTCAAAATTAAAGTCTCTGCTACGTTGTACAGTTATTAATTTCAAAGTCAAATATTTAAAATTTCTTTGCAGGATCCTTTTACACTTTGACTCGTACTGGTATAAGTAGCCAGGATGCAAAATTATTTCGATTCTGACTGAAGCAAAAAAAAAATGAATTCATAATACTCTTTCTGTAGTTATTGCTGCGAAATTCATGACAGCATTTCGGGAAAAAAACGTAACATGAAGTAGGAATTTTAAAATGAAATAGTGAAACCAGTCAGTTTGACTATACTTTCACGGTCTTTGGGTCAAAAAAGGCCCAAAGACTTTACGCGTAACAATTTTTGTTACCAATACGCCATATGAACCTAGAAAATAAACATTTAATATAACGTCAAAGGAACACAAACTTGATAACAGCAGAAGCTATTAAAACAATAAGTAGGCAATGGGTCAAAAAAGACCCGAAGACCGTATTAGGGTTAATAAAACTAAAAACTCGTTTGAAAAGAATACAGGAATGAAATTTCCCTTGGATCAAACTTTTAGCAGTCTTAGAAATCTACTCAACTGCAATCGATTCAGTTGACAACATATTAGTGTAACAATGGTGGACAAGAACAATTAAATCTAATTGCCTTAGGTGCAGTGTTACGCGATAAAAGATGAAAGCAAAAATTTAACAATACCGAGGTACTTATCACAGTTTCTGCTACGTTCTACAATTGTTAACTTCAAAACCAAACGTTTAAAAGTCTTCAAAATCAAATATTAAAAATTTCTTTCGTTAAAAATCAAAATTCTCTAGAAAGAAATACAAGAATGAAATTTCTCTTGGATCAATCTTTTGGCAATTTTAGAAATCCATTGAACTGCAATTGATTGAATTGACAACATCTTTGTTGCGACCTGATTAGGAAGTCAACGAAGTCTCGGTTCGGCGGATTATAGCAATAAACAACTTAGTCACATTTGGCCGCCAGACCGAGGTGCCGACGTTCGGCAGACCGCAATATACCCCCCGTGGACGCACCAATGCGACACTCAGTCAATAGGGCCCAAAACACTCGGGACCATAAAACATTCGTTACAAATTTGGTCCCCCGAAAAGTCACAGCTTTCGTCGACCAATAGCAGAACAGTCAACGAAGTCTCGGTTCGGCGGATTATAGCAATAAACAACTTAGTCACATTTGGCCGCCAGATCGAGGTGCCGACGTTCGGCAGACCGCAATATACCCCCCGTGGACGCACCAATGTGACACTCAGTCAATAGGGCCCAAAACACTCGGGACCATAAAACATTCGTTACAGGGGATCGAATTTGTTTACAACAAATTTGGTCCCCCGAAAGGTCACAGCTTTCGTCGACCAATAGCAGAACGCACCACGTTTTCCACCTCCATAAAACAACCACCAATCAGAACCGACCTAATGTCTATGTATACACCTACACACCTGGAAACCAGCAATCAGTGCAAGACGAGTGCACGAGACACATCGTCACGAAGCGAACAATCCAAATTCAGCTAAACTTCTAATCAAAACAAGAATTCATCAAACATCTACAACATCTAAGCAAAATAAGAAACATCTAACCCAACAACGAAGTTTTAATACACCTCGAACCAGCGAGAACAATCATCAGCCCGCGCCAGAACTCCTGATCATAAGGTTTGATCAAGGTCCACGACGCAACAATCTTACTGTCTCAACGGTGGGCAAAAATAACTGAAACCAATCGCCGTAGGTGCAGTATTATTAACAAGGAAGCAAGACTAAATTTTTCAAATCTCCAAATACCCGAATTCTTCGTAAATTAGAAATTGTAAGACTACACCATCGGAAACGTTAAGAACTTCCCCGTCCAATTAATCTACCCGTTTGTCAGACATAACCACGGTAAGAGAACTAGCAGTCTCCATAATGGAAACAGCTCTATTCATAATCTTAGCGGATATACCGTCACCGTATACCAAACCACGGATCGAATTTACCGAAGAGCCATTCTCATTACTCGGTTCCCGATTTTCTTCCCGGTTTGCACCGTGAAGCAACGGCGTAACGTTTTAGCTGGAACGTCGCAGCAAGGTCGAGAAGTATTCCCCCAAGTACAAGGATACTCCTTTCATTTTACCAGCAGGAGCTTTGAAACTCTAACCCTGCGAGACGCGTTCGCTTTATAAATACCAGGGTATCGGGTTCGCTGGTGAATTTATAGCCGCGAATTTTGCGCACTAGAGATTACCTGGAAGCTACGGCTTCATCCGATCTGTTTCCGTGGCAGAGAAACCCTTATTCTCCACGGTCGGAGGATGTTCTTAGCAATTTTTTAAGAGTTCGACGATCGCTGCTTACGGAGAGTCTCCCGAGAGAGGCTTTTTGTTGGTATTTTTGATATCGCAATAAAATGAATTAGGAGAATTAGCAATAAAATGTTCCGTTCGTGGTTAACCATTTTTCACTGCTATTGGCTTCGAAAATTTGTTTGCATTGTGCTATTGGAGCGTTTTGGCGCAATTGCATATTAATTTAAGCCTTAATTTCCGTTCCTGTTTAACCATTTCACTGCTATTGGTTTTGAAAATTTCTTCGCATTATGCTATTGGAGCGTTTTGACGCACTTGCATGCTAATTTAAGCCTTAATTTTAAGCCTCACTTTTCCACGTTAATTCGACAATACAAATTTTGAAATAACACGGCCGGAAAGGAAATTTTGGAACATCTAAATTTAAACTAAAATTTGCCGCAGCGAAAGGGTTAAAATTGCCGCCTGTAGGCGCTTTGAAAATTTGTTCGGAGCCTTTTGGCGCACTTCCATATTAATTTCAGCCTTAATTTTAACCTCCGCATTTTTCCGCGTTAATTCGATAATACAAATTTTGAAATGGCACGGCGAAAAAAAGATTTCTTGCAGCCGTTATAGAACATTTGAAAAAATTTGCCGCAGCGAAAGGGTTAAATCTTCTTTACACCAGTTTTCAATTTATCCATAAATTTTGCTCGATACGGGGAATGTATGGATGATAAATTCGAGATGAATATTAGCGTAACTAAAATGCTCCAACAGACCATGGTAATTGCCAAAGCAAACAGCTGCGAATGCTCCAGTCGTGGTCAATTTAGATCAGGAATAATTCCAAAAGGGATATTCATTACGAATGCAAATCAGTTTGGTAAACGCGGCGAATTGAAGATCTATCTCTGCAGCAAGCTTCAGCTAAAACCTGCCTGAGAATCTCTAATCGCTCGGAAGATCGAAAATTCTGTAACAAAGCTACACTTGGAGCTGCTAAAATATTCCTCATAAATTTATGATTTTTACACCGAGTATCGTGTTAAATGACACTAAGCCGAGGAATTAACCAACGAGTAGAAAACTGTGTGCATAAACATAGATCGAAGAGATGTTTCGCGGAAAGGATAGGTACGGTATGCTTCCGTAATCGTTGGTTCATTCGTTTTCCATGGACGAGAACGAGCAGTCGACGTTCCCGTTGAACCAGTTTCAGAATTGTAATATCCAGGACGGACTAATATTTACCGAGCTGATGCAGCACGCGATACACGCTCCCTTTCGGTTACGCTCTCCATAGGGTGGCCTCTTAAACAATACGTAACCGCGTTTATTGTGATTGCAGACTCCCCCGTGAAGTCGTTTCCTGACGTCACCGGGTAACTTATGCGAATATATTACAGCCCTGGCTGTCTGTACGCGAACAGTAAAAATTAATTTGCCGTCCCTCGTTCCGCGACCGAACGCACGCTCCGCCTCTCTCCCGAAGGACGATAATCGCGGCATCGCGTCGTTGCCCGCAAAAATGCCCGTCCATCTTCCCTCTCTCCCTCTCTCTCTCTCTCTCTCTCTTTTCTCGTTCGTTGCCGATGACAATGTCGGTTAACCAACAAGAATTCGCCGCGACGCTGGTTCACGCTGAATTACCCCTCGCGTCGCCGTTTCAAAGAGAGAAAGGGAGGGGAGTCGTTTCGACGTAATTCGTTGCCTTTTAGCGTGGAACACGCCAGGGCCAGGAAGGGTTAAGTGATTTTGCGCGATTGTTAAATGCGCGACGGGGAATTTGATTATCGCGAAGAGGACCGAGGGTGGAGAGTAATGCACGGGTAATGCTTCTCTTGGAGCGGATTCGCGATGCTGGTGGTTGCCTCGTTTTGTCCGAATTCGGATGATAAATTTGTTCAAATGCTGGAATATGTTTTGGGTATAGGTGTTTCGTTGCGTTGTGGATAAATTGTTCTTGTGTGTCTGGTTTATTGAAGGATGCGAGTCAGACAACCTTAGTACTGTCTTCGGGTCATTTTTGACCCATCGTCTTTTTATCGGTTTAATAAATTTTGCTGTTGTGGAGTTTGTGTTTCTTTCGCCTTTTAACTGCGTTGACTTCTCAAAGAGAATTTCAATCTCTCTGGTTTATAATTAAAAATGAATGCAAATTATAACTAATTCTTTTGTTTTCCTTCTAGCTAATGTGAATATGATGTGTTTTATATTTAACGCAGGCAAAAATACAAAATACAGTTAAAAGTAAATAAACAATCCTTCGATAAATAAACCATTGCGTTTCAATTATTGATGAACCAATGACGAGTTAACTCGTCTTCTCTATAAGGTCTTTGGGTCTTTTTTGACCCAAAGAAACTCGAGTCAATCCAGTATTCGTTATTCCATTTCATACATACTCTATACCCACAAAATTCACACAAACCTAATCTCAAAAACACCTCTCCAAATTTCCCCCCAAAATCCCTCTCAATCCGTAATTCTTCATCGGTAATTCCTCAGGATAGGCGCTCACGCTCAACTCCTCCCCTCTACACGGAGATCCGCAATTTCACGCGGGATGCGTGCGTACAGAACCGAATCACAGCCGTTTAATTAAACGCGAAACAATTGGGATGTCGGTCGGGGATCACGCTGGACGTTGCTTCGATTCACGGCCGTGGTCCACGCGTGTCTTTCCGGTTCCTCACACTTCCGGCGTGGCTGCTGACGACTGCGTTCGGTTCACCGGCGGTCAACGAGTTCTTTTGACTGCGGTCTCGCCTTTGTCTCTCCCCGCTTGCTGCTGGAGCACGTGCTCTCCACGGTGCGAGACTTGGCGTCACGTTGGTCTCTGTTAGGTGAAGAAGAAGGGGGAAAGAAACTGGAGAACGCGAAAGTTCATTAAGTAGTCCCTTTAATACACGCTCCCGAACCGAATGGGAATTTCAAAGCGAAGCCGCCCTGTGGTCGACCATTGAAATTCCTCCGTTTATTGCCCCGAAACGTTACGGTTTCGTGACGCGTTCGAACTTTATAGGTGGTCTTGTGGCCTCGATTTCGAATCTAGCTTGGTGAACGCCGTCAGCTTCGGTTAGTTAAGAAAAAAAGAAGAGGTCCTCTCTCTCTCTCTCTTCTCTCTCTCTTCTCTCTCTCTTCTCTCTCTTTCTCTCTCTCTTCTCTCTCTTTCTCTCTCTCTTCTCTCTCTCTTCTCTCTCTCGGTTAGTTAAGAAAAAAAGAAGAGGTCCTCTCTCTCTCTCTCTTCTCTCTCTCTTCTCTCTCTTCTCTCTTTTCCTCCCCCTCTCTTTTCCTCCCCCTCTCTTTTCCTCCCCCTCTCTTTTTCTCTCTCTCTCTTTTCTCTCTCTCTCTTTTTTCTCTCTCTCTTTCTCTCTCTGTCTCCCTCCCTCTCTTTCTCTTTCTCTCTCTCTCTTTCTCTTCCTCTCTCTCTTTCTCTTTTTCTCTGTCGTTTGACCGAGTCGACGATCGAGATTGGCAAGGACTCGGCTTTATGGCGGAAACGCGTTCGAACATGGCGTTTCTAACCGGGGGGTGGCATCTCGAACCGCAGTGTTTGTCGAGTTACGTTCGGATTACGGTTAGTCCGTTGGCATGTCGGCCACTCGAGTGGAAACCAAGCAGTAAACTAAC
>NW_017100231.1:1349075-1399128 GCF_001263275.1 Habropoda laboriosa | reverse complement strand
ACGCCCTGAACGATATTTCGCTAGTTCCGGTTTAAAGGATTTTACCCGTGGCTCCCACTTCCCTCTCGCTCTGACCGTTTCATCAACGAGAACGTTCCTCTCCTCGTGTTTGTTGATTCCGTCGACAGACACACCGTTTTCGCAAAAATTATTCATATCCGACCTAGCGCAATTTCCAAAAGGAAATGTTTACCCTATTTCGAATTTCACTTTTTTATTAATTCCTCGGCGCATTTTATGTGAAAAACGAAGAACTGCATTTGTAACAAATTTGCGTTCTAAGTCTAACTTTAACTTCGATTTACGTCTGACAATATTTTCATTCATTTTCAACGATTTACTATTGGAAGATTGTAATTTTACCTTCAAACAAATCCAACGAAATTTTCTCCCGGTCGATCGACACTTTCGAAGCTTATTTCCACGATCACAGAGCTCGAACATTTTTCAAACGCCTGTTTCGCGCGCATCATAACGGAGCGCGAACCGTAAACAATTACCCCTGGACGGTGGACACATTTTCATTTACAGCGAATGGGCCTGGTTTCTCCTCTCTATTTCTCTCTCTCTCCCCTTTTTCCCCCAGTTTTAATTGGAAAACGCAGTTTCGGTTGCGACACGCTAACGGTGTGATACACAACGTTGATTACCAATATTGTTCGACCCTTCGCAATACTATTGGTCACTCTGCGTACGTTTTTTTCTCCAGCGTAAACGCGAACACGAAGCGAACCCTGACGAAACGAATATCTGGCGAGTGTCCTCTTTTTTTTATTCGTTGCACGTCATTCTGTCGATCGATTAAGCAGCATTAGTCTATTTACACGGAAGAATCAGGAATTATTCGCGAGCACCGTTGTTTCACATTGACTGATCTCTTTTCATTTTTCATAGTCACAATCAATACGTATCGTTTGATATTGTTCGTGGCTTCTTTTTGTTTGTCCGGTGAAATATTCGCGGTAGGTTCGACGGGGAAATGGAAATAATTTTTAGATGTATTCACCGTAAATTACGGAGCTAGTGAAATATAGAATTTGTCCCATTGACAGGAGAGAGAGTGTCGGCTACGTAGTGTACAACGCTCTTGTATGCATTCTGAATTATGGAAGAGGCATTACGAGAGTCCTCTGAATGCTGTCGAATTAATATTCAACGCGTACTATAAAATATAGCACGGGGAGAGAGCTCTTATCGCGGTAAATTGGTTTTTAAGCATGCCTGCTTCGTTTTCACGTTCGCCAATTCGATTTCGATCATCGTCCCTTTGGTATTTTACAGCTGTTTCCCCTATAAACGAACGAGTTATGGTGACACAAAGAGCTTCCATACGTGTACAGCTCGAAGATTCATTCATTTCAATTTCGTTTGGTCATTGCTGAATTTTTTATTTAATTCGACCAGATAAAAATAAAATTCTAAATTTATAAATCGAGCACCGGTGAAGCACAGAATATGCTCGACAAATATCGATTAATATGGTGAAAATTAATTTCATTCGAAAAAACAAAATATCTCTCGACACTTTTTTCAGCGATCCAACGCTTCTCTTCTATTTACAAATTGCAAAATAATTTTGAAACAATATTGAAACAGGTCAAAAATCACTCTCTCTCCGCTCGATGCGCTCTCCGCAGGGGTGAAATTTCACGCGTGAAAATTCCAGCCTGAAAATCGCCAAGTGTATGGATTCTCGCAATTAGCCGAAACTTGCTAAAACAATTTCGCGAATTAATGAGGAAAAAGCGAGGGAGAGAGGGATAGTCGCGGGTCCAGCGGCGAGAATTCCAGAAATGTCGTTTGTGTTTAAACCGTCAAAGCGACCGCGTAACTTGGATTATTAACTTGGCGTCCCAGCCGATTACAGGCCGGTGCAATTGCATCGCGCGCGCAACGGTGCATTCTTTCGGCGATGGGAGAGCGCGCGACACGCTCCAATGCGGGAAATTAAGTTAATCAATAACATTACGCACTCTTTGACATCTTGCGCGTAATAATGGCATAGTCGTGGGCATATTTGAATTTCAAATCCCTTTTCAGCCGAACAGTTTGCGATCCTATTTACGAGTGTTAATTCCACGGTGTCGTGGTATTAGGTTATTTAGCAAATAAAACACGGTTTATTTACGGCACAGCTTTTATTGTAACGAACGACGAAGTTCGATGTTCGGGTGGTTCGGTTCACGAAAATGTCCAATTTCCTTGAATACCGTTCGCATACTTTTTAGTAACTGTTAGGGCTTGCGTTGATGCCGACTAATGTACCAAGGCTACGAAGGACCAGTTTCTTGGTTGAAACACTAACTTTTATTTGCGTAGTCTATGTTCTGACTTGTTTCGAGGCCTAGAGTCTATTCTACGAGACTCCCATTTTTCCTTTCCTGAAATCACCAATCAGTTTACTCCGGTGCATCGAAACCTCCCTCCATTAGCGCGTTATCTTAGGGTGGGGTGTACAATGACCGGAGAAAGTGTTAAGGATACTTAAGTTAGACCAGGATTTACGATACGGACGCGACTCTCTGCTATCTTTGAGATCAAGGTTTGAATACGCGTTTAACGTTTTCGTTTGTTAATTACTCCTTATTGTCAGGAGGGCTCGAAACCTCTCATAAAAGCGGAGAATTTGGAGTTTTCTTCGTGCATCTCAATAGCAATTGACGTATCATAAACCCGCGCGAGCCCAGGCGCGTTCTCGCGAGCGAGCAGTACCGTTACCCTGGGTTTGTCCCATAAGCCCAGGTGACGCGTACTTGACGCAAAACACCCCCTCCTTGAGGGTGAGTGGTTGGCGTTGAGCGGTGACCAAGGTCCGAACGTGAGTGGGAGTCTTAGCCTACCGCCCAAAACTCACCCCCGTCAAGGGACCCAAACGCTACATCTTCGATCGATTCTCGACGACGTGTCAGAATTGAACAGAAAGTGTTCGGTGGACGGAATCTCTGCTTTTCTAGACTTCGTTAAAGTCAAGCGTGGGCCACTTTTCTATTTTTCCCTTCGGAGACTCCAGGATTCGTGGCAGGGTCTGGCCCCAGGGACTAAGTGTCGCAGGCAACGCAATAAACACTTGTGGTGTTTTGAGGAAACGATATTTGCCTGCGTCGGCGACCACTTGACTCGCTGCCATAAATCCGGCTACAGGATGCGCCTGAACAATAACACTTTTGCAATACTTGTAGTGTTCTATACTGAATACTGTCTTTTTCCGGTCCTGAGGTGTTCAGTCCAAGTTCCTCTCTTGTTCTGCCTTGATGGAGGGACGCTTACTACCGAAGTTCAGACACGCTCCCTCCATCGTCCGGGAAAATTCCCTCCAAGTCGTATCTTGGAAGGAACTGCAGAAAAGTGGGACCTAGGATTGTCCAATTATAAATAAGCAAGTCGCGTGTTTCTGTAAGCCACGAAGCAACTGTTGTATCTGGAGTTGTAATTTCGAAACGTCCGAAATAAAGTACCATTAATAAGTACAATTCGATAAAAGCGTTTCCAACATTTTAGTCGTGTGCTGTTTTTTTTTTTTTCTTTTGTTTCTTTCGGTGGAATATGCTTACTTTATCAAACGTGAAGCTTGCCTTTTGTCACAATGATACGGTCGCGTGCTGTGTTTTTTCTGTTTTTTGTTTCTTTCGGTGGAATTTGCGTATTTTATCGGTGGAAATGCAAGTCGTGATTCAGACGTATAAACGTTCGAACGTGGACGTACGCGTTTCGGTTGTAATAATAAATTCGGAGGCCAGTGGCCTGAGGAGAAGCTTCTGGACTAACGCTCGTTTAGAATGCTAATTCGCGCGTGCTTGAAAGATCCCAGTTTCGCGTGCACTAGAAAGATTCCAGGCTCGTGTGTTTCCAGTATTCCCAATTGCCACGTACACTGTTGTTCATAAGTGTCGGGACGGGGATTTTGAGGCGAACTTGAACAGTCGTTACAAGATTTTGCAAAAAATTATTTTGTTTTGAATGGAAAAAAATTTTGCATGAAAATGGTACTTTGTCGTAGCTACACGTCGTTGTCAATGCCCCTTTGCAATACTTCTGAAAATTTCTTCTTTTATTGAAGATTTAAAAAAAATTTTCTTAGGCTTTTTCTTATTTGTATTGATATTTCGAATTATTCTGCGATTGTGCAACCTTTTCCTTGTTTTCTCCCTGAATTTGGTTATATTTTTTATGCACTAAGTTCTTTCCGAATTATTCTGCAATTTTGCAACCGTTTTCTTTTGCTTTCTCCCCGAATTTGGTTACATTTATCTTATTTTTTACACTTTTTGTCTATTATTTTCGAATTGAACCAGTTTTTCCAGTTCTCTCTGTTCTCAGAATTAGATATTAATTCTTTCAAGGATTGCAGTCCTTCCTCTTATTTTTCTTACCCTTTTAAATATTGTACTTATTCTTTTTAAATTTTGGAACTTTCTTTTCGTCCCGACACTTACGAACTGCTACACATTTGCCAATCTACGTACGGCTGCAACAGAGAAATAGTCCCAGGAACAACGAAACAATAGAAAACTCCAAGTTTCCTCAAGTTTGACGAATATTCTGTTAAAAAAATCCTTCTCACAGAAGCGCACACTAAATTCCGTAAACGTGTAACGACACACAAGCTTCGCTTTATTAAATTTTCATACGACTAAACGCAGGCATCCCCTTCTCACTTAGCACACGCCAACCGCAATGCAGAATATCTTCCGCGAAAAAGTTTCGGAAGCTTCTGTTAGCATTGACCGGATGACCCGGCGATCTTCCGTTGCCTCTGGTTGCGTTGCGTTCTCTCAAAGCTATCGTAACTTCAGCAGTTTCGCGGTTGTTTAAGGGAAGATTTTAACGTAATCATCTCCCCGCGTTTCCCACTCTACCCGCCGATTCTCCACTGTATTTCCTTTCTGAACCGGCACAAACTCTCCTCACGAACCTTCTACCATCTCCGTAAATTTTTACCACACACACACACACTCAGAGAGAACGAAAGAGAGAGACACGTATACACGTAAAACTCCGCGACTGTTCGTCGCCACGATCCCGAAAGTTATCTTCTAAAATTGCCTTTCCGCTTATACGGCGCGAAACTTTTTTCCCTTCTACTTTTTGGACGGTCCTCACTCGTGTGCACTCTTCCTTCCAGCGACGATCAAATTAAACTCTCGTCCTGGTCGTTTGAAGTTCCTCACACACACGCGCGCTGGTGAACGCAACCTTCGTTCTTTATATGTAAAAATTAGGATCCGAATGGCCGTGTCGCGCGGTTTAATGAAACTTCCCCCGTTTACGCGCGCGTATATCCTCCTTCGGGGGTTTACCTCTTCTTCTTTCCTTCTTTTTTTCGTCTTTCTCCACTCGAGCCCTTATTAAAGCTTCTTCCTTTTGTTTTACGCTCCTCCGTGCCTGTCTCGCGCGTCCGGCCACATGTTATGACGACAACGTGGACGAAATACAACGTGTTGGTTCACTCACGAAATTGAATTTTTCGGTACAGGTATTGCGAGAGCGAGCGTTGTACTGGGTGTTTCAGGGCTGTGGTGGAATGTTGGAGGATAATTGGGAATATAGGTCGAAGGTGAATCGGTATAAATAAAATCTTTTACGAAGAAAGTTTTTCGCTGCAAAGTGTGACGTGTGGAAGAGGTTGTGTGTCGTGTTAGGTGCTCGACGTGGAATTAAATTCCTCGAGATAGCGCGAGAGTTGATGGAAGCTCTGTTGGAAATTAGATTTTCTAGCAATCAGTTGCGACTAATAGTTAGCCCCAAGCATGAATTTTTCATGTCAGTTGCATGTTGCAATACTTTGCACAATTTTATAATTATAATTCAGCTTACGTTAGGAGCTTATTTTCAACCAGTAGTTTGAAGCACAAACTTCGCTACCGTCTGAATGAATCAAGTCAATCACATACTGGAATATTGCGTATAATTTGTGACTTTGTGTCTTTAGCTGTCACACATTGAAGATCTGTAGATCTGAAATAAAATCGTGGTCCTGAGATAGGATAACTGGGAAAACACACTCAGGGGCGTAAATACAGATGAATTCTGCAGAAGCTTCTGGAAAATCTGCAAATACCATTTTACACCAACCTTGCAGCCTCTAAAGTGTCAACTTTTATCTTTTGTAAACCACACGAAGGCAGGCTGTACCGTCTAAATATCCACGAAATCCTCGATCAATATTTTCTTTAAAATGAAAAGAAATCTGAAGATATCAAAACAAGAGTGTTCAGTTCCAGAGTCAGTCCATAACTCAGTCTAACAAATAAACCAACTCACCACCAGAATCTCTCGGTTCGTCTTCGACAAACATCGAAATCTCGCTGCTGGTACATTGATTTGTACCAGAAATAGCGTGTAGAATGTTTCGTGCAAGTGCCAGAGCACTGTACCTACTACTTGTCAACGGCCAGCTGCCTGCAGAAAGGCTTGCAATAAATGAATTTGGTTATAGAAATAAATTGTACATTTAATACCAAGAGATTTAACGCTCTGTAGGCAATCTGGGTCATTAATGACCCAGACAAAATTACACTCTTGTATTTCTTCCAAAACAATTTTTATTTTCATCGAACAAAGTTTACGTAGCAACCCACAGAAAGGTATATGAATTCGTTTACAGTAAACATTTAACGCTCTGGAGGCAATCTGGGTCATTAATGACCCAGACAAAATTACATTCTTGTATTTCTTCCAAATCAATTTTTATTTTCATCGAACAAAGTTTACGTAGCAACCCACAGAAAGTTATATGAATTCGTTTACAGAAAGAAATTAAACATTTAACGCTCTGTAGACAATCTGGGTCATTAATGACCCAGACAAAATTACATTCTTGTATTTCTTCCAAGTCAATTTTTATTTTCATCGAAAAATGTTTACGTAGCAACCCAGAGAAAGTTATATGAATTCGTTTACAGAAAGAAATTAAACATTTAACGCTCTGGAGGCAATCTGGGTCATTAATGACCCAAACGAAATTTCACTCTTGTATTTCTTCCAAATGAATTTTTACTTTTGTAGAAAAATATTTTAAACATTTCACTCATTGTATAGTGTACTAGAGACTTTAATAAGTATCCCAGAATTTTCTCACATTATTTGAAAGCCTGGTGTTGAGCCGCGTCCTTTGCCCTCGATGTACCATTACGGTACCTGAGATGGCCGCCGCGGTTTTTTGGGAAAAAATCACACGTATCACGCATCCGGACAACCAATTACCTCACCGTTACCATTTCCACTTCATTTTCCTGCCCAATCACAAGTATTTCCCTGTCACCCGCGTCTCGTAGCCATCCTCGTCCAGACAGTTACATTTTTTTACCCTTGACCAGTTACAAGTCAACCTTGGCACACATCATTTCATTCGCATTCATACACTCCGGAAGTAAAGAATTCAGTAAAGAGCAGCGAAGTGTAACTCGTTACACCCACAACCAGGCTGAAGTGATTAATTTCATAACAGCCAGCGTCCCTACAGCAACGGTAGAAGCAATCTGAGACGGACCTTACATACCCGTCGTAATCCACACGAGAATACACGGTGTACGGGACGCAACACCTGGAATAGCAAAACTAAATTAGTTTGCCTACAAAATTAGAAAAGATACGTTCGCCTTCAGTTAGACTAAAAGAAAGTGTCACAATACGCTGTCTTACTCATCGTGACATCGCTTCTCGAAGCTATACCTTTCTCACGGTACCCGAGTTCACAAGGCAGCGGTACCGAGAGTGAAACCGAATTCCGGCCAATTTTCAAGCGTGTTCGCCTAGGCTCGTCGTGCGGCGCCGCGGAATTATCCAGAGTAATCGAATATTTTTTTCGCGCGAAATCCTTTCACCGCCGGTGGCCGGTCGATCGTAGAGCGGGCTGTACCGTGCCGCTGCTCGTTAACGATCGCAGCTTTTAATCAAACAAAACGTCCGGATTGACGGACGTGCAAACATAGGGCCGCGAATAAATCGCGGGAAAATAAACGCGTCTGCCGCGAAATGTAGGCTCGTGCTCGCGTCTATTCCCTCGCCTCCTCCCCCTTCTTTTTTCTTTCACCCAATTTTCCGCTCGTATTTTCGATGAAAAATTCCTGTCGTCACCGCGGCGATTTCCCGTCTCTGCCGATTTACGAAGCTCGCGCGTTCCTCTCCGCGAACCGGAAATGAACACAGGTGGGCCGCCGCGGATGACTCGCGAGAATTTAATTAATTTCTTCGTTCGCCGGTAGTTCGCCCGTGGAAAAACCGCTCGGGAATGTTTTCACGATCGAAGGATACCCTTAAGGCGAACACGCATTCCTCGACGCGTTTTCAACAGCGAAACGTTCCTCTCCGTAAATTCGAGAGCTGGGTATGCCGGCGCGCGGATTATTGCAGCATTTCCCGCGGTATATTAGAAATAATTCAGCGTGCCTAGCGTTGATTAATCTGTTAAGTTGTTGTATTGACGTTAATGGACATCGAGCACCTAGCCGCGGGTGTGGTAATTAATCAATCTTCGAAACGGTTCATTAATATCGCCGCGAATGTTCCCGTGAACTGTCTTATGAGCTTAGTGGATGTTCGTTCATTTTTCAGGAACGCTTCTTATTCTCTAGCTTGAGATAAAAGATTGTGAAAACTGAGGGTGTCTTGTTTAATATCTGCAAAGTTGCGTGGAAGTAAGTCAGAGATTTGGAGGATTTAAGTTAGTTGGTAGTTGTTTTTAGTAGAGAAAATTTAGGTAGGATGCTCCTTGGAGAATTTCTGTTTGTGTTTTAGTAAATTAGCGTATGGTATATGAATTAACTGATTGCTTATAATATAATGGAACCGTGGTGGTGGTATTTGTCTTGCTATGAGTATATGCATAGAGCTGTTGAATTAGTCAAATTATACAAATATGTACAATCAGGATAGGTACGTGGTAAGTGCATGTACTTAACTGTCTAATCTATGCGAATGTTTGGGGATTAGACGTGGTGTGCTGATATTCTGCAGGGTAGGTAATTAGATATTAAGGCTGTTATACGACAATTTAAAAGCGGGAAATTCAATTCTGTGTCGAGAAGTTTATCACAGAAGATGTGACGGAAACGAAGTATGTATAGTCTATGGAAGAAATATAGAGAGGTGGTGAGATCGGTTAAAATCCAAGTGTACATTTTGGAGTACATCTTAACCAGTTAGCTGTTTTTGTCGAGAATACTCGTCATGCGTAAAAAGTAGTTACAATTTGCTGTTTAAATTGCAATTTTAGTGAAAATTAAAACATATTAAACTACTGCTACTGCTACTCTGCTTTTTACTTTTTTTTCTTTATTTTTATGTTTTATTTTCTAACAAATCTCTTTTTCACACATTCATCACCTCAGGACAGTTACCAAAAAGCCCTGTCAGTAATAAAATTAAAAAATAAAACAGTCATTTCGTTACAACTTAATTCTGTATTATAACAGCCACATGTGCTCTGTGTTTGACGAGTATACTCGTCATCGCTTACTTTCGGCGACACGTTTTAGGTACACACTTTCCAAAGAGGTCGCAACAGCTGACTGGTTAATAAAAGTATACCTTAGCTTTTGTTCAGTTCTAATCGAAAAATATAAACTGCGACTGCATCAATCAGTGCCACTACTTAATGCTTTAATTCTCGAACTTACTTTATTTCTACCACCGACTATACAAATCAGAATATTGAAATAATCTTAACTTTACTTCAGTTCCAATGGAAAACGTAAATTGTCACTGCACCAGTCGGTGTTGCTACTTAATGCTTCAATTCTCGAACTTACTTTATTTCTTCCACCGACTATACAAATCAAACTTACACAAGAAACAGCAAACAAATTCTGCTTTCTAAAAAACGACTGCTCAATTGTCACTGCGTCAAATTCCACTTTCCAAAGATTGCCTCCTAATCCGCCCTACCCGTCACTATCCGCAGAAATAAAAGCGAGCGAACCGTCCGAAGAAAAAAAAAAAAAAAAAAAAAAAAAAAAAAAAGAAGTGAAAGAAATCAACTTCCAACAGAATCTCCTGTCACGAACGCCAATCGAATCACCCGGCAACCTCAATTCGCACGTTCCTCGAAACTTGGTCGTTCCCCGGAGGATCCATCTCCACGGATTCGATCCCGTTTCCCCGTAAAAACCGGCCGAAGTAGCGACGTGTCGGAGCGCGGATAGGCCACGGCGATAATCGTAAACAAGCATAGAGAGAGAGAGAGAGAGGAAAGAACGTAGAGAAAAAGTGCGAGTCCGCGAGCCGTTTATTTTAATTCGCCGTAGCCCAGTCTCGATCGCGCGGGATTTTTACAATCCGCCCCGCGGTGGGGGCAAGCGGCAAGAACCAGGCGGAGAAAAAAACGCGCCGGAACGAAAGGGAGGAGGGCGAGGAGGCGACGGTTTCTCTTGCTCGTGGGAACGTCGCGGTTCGAAACAAAGAGCCTGACGACCGCGAAACTTAACACCGCTCGCGGAATCCAGACGGAGGAACGAAGAGGGTCGCGAAGCGGCGCGGCGGTCCATTCGAACGTTGGACGAGAAAAGTAGGAGGAAGGAATAGGCGAGAGGGGTGGAAAACCCCTCTTTTTATTGCCGAAAATAAGAATTTGACGAATAGATTGATTAGTTTCTACGGTCAGCTCACTTTTTCGCAAGGCTTTTGTTTGAGAAAACACCAAAAAGCACGGTTATTGCCCACCGAACGATAAGACAAGTCCAATAGACACGCCCAGAACGCAGGAGAGCCAATGAAAGCACGCTTTAGCCACTGCCTACGCAGCAAGAACCCAATCAAAAAACATATGACGTTTGTAAAACAGCGTGCACAGACGATCAAGACACTTTTTTTCTACGAAGAGGAAGAGGAGGAGAAAGAGGAAGAGGAGGAGAGGAGGAGGAAGAGGAAGAGGAAGAGGAAGAGGAGGAGGAAAAGGAGGAGAGGAGGAGGAAGAGGAAGAGGAAGAGGAGGAAGTATTCTACGTACTTTTGATGAAACGTAACCCTTCCAATTCAAGATAGTTTTCTCCCCACACATTTTCAATTCCAACAGGATAAAGAATTTTAACCTTTTTCGTTACTGAATTAGTTCTTTAAGAACCATTAGAGTATGGAATGTTTGGAGATAAAATTGTTCCAAAATTTTCTGTATTAAAATGAAAAATTTTCTAAAATTATACGTGAATTTTAGCCCCGATGAATTCATTAGAGTATGAAATGTTTCGGAATAAAATTATTATCAAAAGTTTCCAAAAATTCTATGCGAATTTTAACCCTTTCATAGCCCTTTAACCCTTTGTTAAGAATCATTCAAGTATGGAATATTTGGAAATAAAATTATTCCAAAATTTTCAGTGCTCAAATTAAAAATTCTCCTAAATTATATTGTGAATTTTAACCCTTTCATGACCGAATAATTTTTTTTAAATTTCTTACTTACCTATCGATCATTGTGTCTGAAATGAATACTAAATTGAGATGAATTTTTCTTCGAGTTCTCACGTGGAATATACGCGTCCCATTGATCACGAAAGGGTTAAAAGACAATCTAAAATTTCTGAGAATCGATAATATACTTGTTGGCCGAATTTGAAAATGCCACGAATGAAAATTTTTAAATATTTAAAATATTTTTCGTTAAATTTGAAAATACTCGTTAGATATCCCTTCTTTTGTTCTTTTACAGAAACAGATTAGCAAAATGTTGAAGTATAGTGATTAACGAAAGAGTGAAACGTTTATTGACCAGAATAATCGAGCATTTATTAACTAGATCATATGATCGTTTATATCGGAGTGCCAATATTAGTCGCATAGGTTCACAAATGGTTCCAGTTCCATAAAATAAGTTGCTCCGAAGGAAAGTTATATCGCGCTGCTGACTCATACATCGATAAAGCACATATCGATAGAGCAAATTTCTCTTCACTAACCTAATCGTTCAATTTCACTGAAAGGTAACTTAGAAAACTGGGGTGGAAACTGGGGCTAAGTGATTTGGGATTACGCGTCCACGAATTAGAAGCTAGGCTCTAGGTCTTTAGCTGGGTGGCGGGTTTAGTACACTTTTCTCTGTGTTGTTCTTACGTTTTGCTTTTATTTGAGATGGGTTGCTGTGTGTAGGAGAGGATATGGGGGTTTTGTTCTTCGAGAAGGTGATTCTTGGGGTTGGAACTGAAGTTTCTTTTGATTTTTTTCTATTTGGTAGTTGAACGACGGGTTGTTTTTTTCTGGAGATTGGGGAGTTAGGTGAAATTAGTAAATGCAAATTGGTGGAAAGTTTGGAATACTGTGCATTGCAAGTTACATAAAAATTTGCAGGAGAAAGTTCGCAATTTGAAGAATTTTCAAACGAATTTTTCTGTCATTCAACTCGATTAATGTCAAATCTATGACGAATTAGTAGCAGATTGAATATTGATGAAAAGTGACAGGTAATCCGAAATTTTTAGCAGGTAGTATAGGTATAGAAATGTTACTTATACCATTAAATTAAGAGAATCGAAAAGAAGATTAAAAGATCGAAGACTAGATGTATGCCACCCAGAATCGTTGATCTTTCAAGTCTTATTATATCGAAAAAATTAATTTGCAATATTTTATTCACCTATTAATTTCTAGATTTGCGAGAAGATATATAAAATCTGGCGTGTTCTTAGTTGGACCAAAATGTGTCACCGCAGTACAACCAAAGTTTCCGCTACATCAGAGCAAACTGTCAGAAGTTCGAAACAAGAACAACACCGTAATAAAATTCTCCTCGAAAAATAGCTATTCTAATTGGTTTAAATGTGAAAGCAAATTTAACAATGCACAGGTGTGCTACAAACTTTTCAAATCAATACCTGCTTTACAGAAACATCGTAAATAATCGAGAACGATTCGAAATAGAAACGAACTTCCTCTGACCTATAAATTCTTTTCTGGAATTCTAAATCTTATGTATCGCTATTTCCAACATGTCAAATTGACAGCAGAAACGTTTCTCAAATTAGATCTATTTCTCCAAACAGCAATTTTTATTTAACCCTCATCCGTCCCTCTTGTCAATTTGACCCATTTTTCCGGAAAAAATTGCGTTACTCGGCTATTTGTAGAAAAAAATTCTTCTTTATTTTCGATATTTAATAAAAGAATTTACAAAATTTTCATTTAATTGATTTTTTGCCATTATGTTAAATTAACACCGAGGGACCTGTTAAGATGCGAAACTGAGGGACGGATGAGGGTTAATTCACAATTGTAACATTTCTATTGAAATCCTACCTTCAGAAAATCCATTCTATCCTCAATTTACGTTACACACTCCGTCACACCCGGCAGAAAAGGACCGCCCAAAATAAAATTGTCCCCGCGACAGAGAACAGTCGATACAATTGGACTGTTTTAAATAAAATATCGAATTCCCTATTCATTCGTAATAACATTCGGCCAATCATTGCTCCCGAAGGGGGACGAGTAAAGGATGAACAGGGGAACGTTTCACGGGCAGTTGGCTTGCAGACAGAGGTGGCCAGTTTAAACGCGAGCACACGGTTAGAATGCGCTCATCGTGTCTGACAATCACCGATGAAAATAGGCCGAAAAAAAAGGAAAGAAAAATAACACAACGATTGAACGAGAGAGAGAGAGAGAGAGAGAGAACGAGACACACGCGAACGAAATAAAAAAAAAAAATGAAAGAGTGAACCAACTCGAATGAAATAACCGAACAATCGAATCCCGTGGAATTGTCGTGGAACCTTCAGCGATGCGGAAAATTGTTTGCATCGTATTTTTTCCCCTTCTTTCCTTCCATTCTTTTTTTTTTTTTTGGTAGTGCAAGAGGGTGGTTCTTCTCTTTTACACGCGTGCAAATACGAGCCAATTAGAAGTATGAAGCGAGTATCGAGGAAGAATAATTAGTTTGGGGATTTCTCTGACAGTTCCTTCCGATCTGCCGTCGATGTTTCTCATCGTGGACGACTTCCTTCTTTATGAACCGTCGTAAAAGGGACGCACGTTCGTTCGACACCCGCCACGGAATCACTTTTACGCCTCTTTCTCTCTAATTTTACTGCGACGATCAGCACGCACAAGCGAACGGAGCTGAAAGACGAGTTTGGTCTTTCATTGAGGAACTGGTCGTTTCTGTGCGACGACGATTGCTCCTTCGTTCTTTGAGTTTCGGAGGTAGTAAAGAAGTTTGACCGGAGGTGAATGGAGGATTTCGAATGGAACGCTTTGCTCTTAGTCATTGTGGGAATTTTTTGCTAGTAGATTTTAACTCTTTTGCAGAAGGAAGAAGACACGGTAGGTAGGGTTTTACTGAAAAATTTCTAATCAGTACATACATTTTTTGGCAATTTTTCTAAAATTCTGAAATATTTATAAAATTTCACAGTAAATAGAAAAAGGTGTGTTAAAAAATGGCAATTTTTGGCCTAACGTGGAAACGAAAAATTAGTGCAGAAAATTTGAAAGTTTCTCCTAAGGATCGAAAAATTTTTTAACCCTCCGTCGGGCGCACCTGATCTCTCAGGCACAACCATAATTCGTCTATGTAGATAGACGTGATGCGTTGCACAATGAGTGTGCAAATGTGCTCAAAATGTTGATGTTTTTTGTTTACACCCATGTTCTTCTATTATTCTTGTGGTTAATTACTTATAACCCTCCGTCGGGCGCACCTGATCTCTCAGGCACAACCATAATTCGTCTATGTAGATAGACGCGATGCGTTGCGCAATGAGTGTGCAAATGTGCTCAAAATGTTGATGTTTTTTTGTTTACACTCATGTTCTTCTATTATTCTTGTGGTTAATTACTTTCCACTTGGTAAAAGACCTCTTCAAGGCCGATCTCTAAGATCCAGTGCGCCCGACGGAAGGTTAAGTATTTATCCGAAATGTGATGAATCTTTTGTTGTAAAATAAGCGATAGCTAATGATATTATCTGGAAAAATTCTTCAACTATGAATTAATTAGGTTAAAATCGGCCTATGAGATGGAGAGGGTTAAATTACGTTACACTTTTAGTTCATTTTCCCAAGAGGTCGCGATTAAATTGATCAACCGCCGCACGGTGCAAATAATCATCAGCATTGTCGCGTTTAATGGAAACAAGATCGACGTACAGCACTAGAAGAGCGACAAGATTGAACGAGCCACGCTTAACTCCGAGCCCCGTTTCATTTACGTTCCACTTGCGATTCAAATACGATTCATTTATAGCTAACGACCCTATTCGTTCATACTTAATCACCTTTATCGCGGCGCAGCTAAATCATACGTCGAAACAACAACTTTACACCGCAACAGACCATTTTACAACACTTGCCGGAAAACCTCTACCCGGAACATGCCATCAATTACGATCTCACGCGAGTAATCAATAAATAAAAGCCAGGGTGATCGTCTTCGCCCGCCGTTTCAATTCGGCGAAATTCCACCGCGAACGTTTTAATCGCAGAATCCCGCGGAACGTAATAATTTCGGCATTTCCAGAACCGCGGATGGCTCGAATAAAATTCCACGCCGATAAATCATTTTTCACCGATGTTCCCAGTCTCCACGCGGCCGTTGACGGATTAATCTCTGGAGAATCATGCGTTACGCGCGGAGACCGAACGCGTCGATAATTGCCCGTATCTGCTGCCTTAATCATTGAAGAACGGGTTATTTCTTGCTACAGATTGCGCTGATTTGGGGAATTTTCGAGGATGTTACGTAGGATCGTGTATAATAGGTGAGAGAAATATTGTTAATGTGAAAACGAGAGAAAGTATAAGGGCGCGAAAATCGAAGAGAAACGTTCGACGAGGAAGTAGCGTGGAAGAACGTAAATCTACGTGGTCCGTCTTTTAAGTATCGACAAATCGCCATCTTTGAAGACTTCAACGTTCTTTGGGCTTTATAGAATGACTACTTTGGTCGACTTTCTGTCACCTATCGGTCGGTTGCATCCTCGGATGAACTTTCTTGACTGGAGCTCCTGTTTCGATACTACAACTTACTATTAGTGTATACAGGGTGTTTCAGTGGTTTGTGACAAATGTCAGAGGAAACTATTCTTCGTTTGGAGAGGTTGAGTATTATGAGCGAAAAATTGTTCTCAAGGTTATATTTTTCGAGATTTTCTGGTCATTGGTATTTAGTATTTTTGGTACTTCTTTAAACAGGACTATATATTTTTATCGTAGTTGAAGTCAAAATACCTAGCAAACAAATATTATTTTTCTCTCAAATTTTTTCCGAACGTCAAAAGCTTGTGAGAAAATATTTAAGGTGCTCAAGTTAAGTAGGACACAGTAAATTACCAAAATTTTCTCATTTCTGCTCTTTATCAATGACAGATGTTGTTATCACACCTGATTCAACTTAATTTCTCGTGTAATTTTGGACGATTCTCAGTCTCGGACAATTTTCAATTTTTCGTTTGATTTTGGACGATTCTCAGTCTCACACAATTTCCAATTTCTCACTTAACAATTCTCTGCTATTTCCATTAGTTTCCATATCAGAAGATAAATAAACAACTGTAAGTATGTTCGTCACAATTATCGTTAAATTAAAAAATACAATAGAGATCCTCGCGTGAATCTCGAAAACGTAAAATCGATCGGTTAATATCACCTGAGCTGTGGAAGAATCGAGTTGTGATTCGGGGCGTATTTACATTTCGCGAGAAAGATCGAATCGATGGAGGGCGGGATTGCCACGGGATCGGCAAATATATTCGGCGCGAACAATTCCACGGGAAAAAAAAAATCGACGGATACGATGGAAACCGGGGGCCCCGCGGCCTGGGCAATAATTTCTTCATCAAAATTCGACGACATAATTCGCGCCGTGTGCCAGTCCGCACAACAATTGGCCCCCTTCAAAAGCAGAACGCTGCCCAACGGCCATTTCCATGTTCCATCAGATCCGCGATTCGTTCTCCGCTTCGAAATCGCCACCGAGAAGTCGCTGAATTCGTCGTCTCTTTTCCTGCTCCAACGAGCTATATTTTTTTTTTTTTTCGAATTGTTCAATAAAAAAAGGAGAATTTAGGGTGAAGCTGGAATTTTCTCGTGGAATTAAACAGCGATACGACCGAAATAAACGATCATTTCTTGTCACTGTCCTGATGATCATGCACGATAATTGCAGGAATTCTTTAAGTAACGAATTTGCTTGGATAATGCTGTTTCTCGACTTCGCAATTTAAGGCAATTTTAATTTAGAGAATCTCGAGTTAGAGAAATATTTTGAGAGAAAAAGAAAGAAATGCAGGAATTCTTTAAGTAATAAATTCACTTAGATAATGCTGTTTCTCGACTTTGCAATTTGAAGAAATTTTAATTTTGAGAATTTTCAGTTACAGAGATATTCTGAGAAAAAAGGAAAGAAAACGAAGAAACATTTTTCAATCTCTGAAGTCAGTAAAACCTAACGGAAAAATTTATTAAGTTATCATAAGTATTATTTATTAATTAACATTCAATGCTATATGCCTAGAAGATGATAAGAAACGTCTCTCAATCTTCAAAACCCAGTAAAACCCAGCAGAAAAATTCGTTAACATATCATAAGTATTATTTAATAATTAATATTCGCGTATTCCTAGAGAATGACAACAAACGTCTCTCGATCTCTAAACACCGGTAAATTCCACCAGAAAGATTTATTAAGTCATCATAAGTATTGTATAAAAATTATACGAGATAATTGATACAATTTTGCGAAAATACCTCGAAACCAAAAATATCCAATAACGTCACCGGACGCTATTACGAAGAGTACGTTTTTCTCTCGTCACAGCTGACACCACTTAAATCACTCGTATGCATCGCACGTAAACGATAAAACAGCGATGATCAATCGATGGCAATAATTAACAGGCTAATTGCGCGCGACTCGCTTTTCATACTAGAAAACCTGATAACGAGCGAAATTATAGCATAATCGTAGCGCCGCTCGGTGGCGAGAGGTTGATGAACTTCGAAAGCCGGGGCAACGGAAAAATTGATGTTGAACACGTTCGAGCAACGTGAAATATCTCGGTCGCCTGAGGATCGTTAAGGGGAAATCTATGCAAGCAGTTGCGACGCCGTTAACGAGTTATAAAGAGTAATTAGGGTATACTGGACTTCTTAAAAACTCCATGGACGTAGGCATAATAAATTACAACACTATAACGCTTATAGCGTATTACGAGGGATCAGATTTTACAAGTTTCAAGAATTTATCAAACTCTACATTTATCCCTCAACGGTTATTATTATTGTTATTATTATCACGTGTTTATTACACCTAAGCACTGACGTGAACAGTGTAAACATACAGACATCAGGTTCAGTATGAAAAATGTAAAGGTAAAATGAACAAAGATCAGATTAACCCTTTCGCTAAGCTGCGCCTCGTTTTGTACCGAATGAAATAATTGTTATTTAACACTGGCACATACGACGTTCGACTGATATAAAAATAATTCATATAAATACTTTTTATACTTTTTACAGAGCATATCGTCAATACTACGAATTCGATAAATTATAGAAATGAATGAGAAATTAGTCAATTTTCGAGATGAAAATTTTCGAATTTTTTTGCAAATATTAATCTTCACTTTAGACTTGAATTTAACTACAAACTAATCTTCACATTCGGCCCGCATATTTACTCGAAAAGTGAAAATTTGTTTTCTAGCGAAAGGGTTAAATCTCGTTTTCGATCCTCGCACACTAGCAAAAGAGTTTCTCAATTTTCGAGATGAAAATTTTCGAATTTTCCTGCAAATATTAATCTTCACTTCGGACTTAAACTTAACTACAAACTAACACTCACATTCAGCCCGCATATTTACTCAAAAAGTTGAACGAAAATGGTTTTTTTAACGAAAGAGTTAAATCTCGATTTTGATCCTCAGACTAGCAAAGGAGTTTCAACAATACACTAAACACAACAATTTTCTTCAAACCGAAATAACGAAAAAAATGTAGGATCGTCGATGGGCGGCGGGTAAAGTTTGAAAAATTCCCGCCGCCAATTAGAATAAATTACTTCTCGCAACGATCGCGAGTAGAGAAGCGCGATATAGCGGGCGGGAAATCCGGATTACTCGGCTCCCTTTGTTTCCCTGAATATTCATCAGCGTCCGATTCGTTCGGCGGGGATTTTATGGGCCTCCACAGCGGAAAGAGCGGAAGTTCGGCCGGATTCGATCGATCGTCGAGAGCGGTCACACGGGTGCACGGGGGAGGCAGCGTTCGAGGATCGATAGATCCCTCCCGCCCGGTATTATTCGGCCGATAGGGAGAGTGAACCTGGCATGCGACGCGATAGTTGGACGGTTAGACTTGGAAGAGTACAGAGAACGGTTCCAGACACCACGGGGGAATTGTTAACGGTGGTCGAACGCTTAGGCTAACAGGCTTACCGGTTAATTGGATCCCGATCGAGCGTGCGAAGTCGCGCGCACGCCATGTCACGGCTTCGCGGATTTCGATTGTCCTGGACGTAGACCGGCTGCTGCGAAGCCTCGCTCTTTCTACATCGGCCTCTGCAGCTTCGATTTCCCCGACTCGAGTTACACGTGTTCAGAATTAGAGAGGTTCGAGTTTATTTACCGTAAAATCGTGGATAATTCGCGATTGTCGTAACTCTTGAATCCGTTTGTGCAATTCGCCAGAGATCGAGGAGATATTATTTGTCCAAGTTCTTTTTTCATTCTTTCAACACTGGTTTTTTTTATTTTTATGCATTTAGAGGATACTTAAAGGTAGAAAATTGCACAGAATGTATGTAATATCGAGAATTATATAAAATATCTAAATTACAGTGGTTTTTATAATAACTGGTCGGTGAGGGATTCTGCGAGCTGTGGAAAAATATGGATCCATTTGTGCAATTCGCGGGAGATCGAGGAGAAATTATTCGTTGACATTTTTTTGATTCTTCGAAGACTGTCCTTTTAATTTTTATGCGTTTATAGGACATTTAAATGTACAACATTGCACGTAATACGAAGAACTATACAAAGTATCTAAATTATAGTGTTTTTTCGTAATACCTGGTAGGTGAAATAATTTTCTACCAAAGTTATTCTCAGAAATATAAATTTGCACAAAAATTTGCAGTTTAGACAATCTATCGTGCCATTTTTGTAAGCGATAGAGTTACAAATTTGGTGTTAGTTTTATTAAAAATTAATACTGCTTCTTTGTATTATTTGCTACATTTTTTAATGCTTTTTAATTCTTTCATATTACTATGAAATGTATATAGCTCTTTTCTTGTGGCGTGGCCGCACCGATGGATTAAGAACTCTTTCTTGAAAACCGTTTGTCTAGGTCGGAGCTTTCGAAGTTAAGCTCCGAAGGCTTAGGTTAGAGGGGCTTCCCCTACTTTGTTCGATTTGTGTGCCAGGTTCTGATCAATGTAAGTGATTCCTGAGTGAATTAGTATACGCGGAAGCCATATTATCACTCTGATCGCTTGCTTGATTCGAGCTTGTCGATACTGATATTTGAATGTTAATACTAACAAGCACTTAAGAATCCCATATCGACGAACTTTTGTGCAGTAATTCACTATATCTTCGTACTTTTTCTATCACAACAATATTGCAATTTTCAGAAAAACTAAACGTATCATTTTTGTAAGGGGTTTCAGTTTAAATAGTGCTTCGTAAGATAATTTTAAAAAACTATATTCATTCCGTCGTTGACTACTCGGCTTAATCTACTCTCCTGCAATCCTTACAATTCTTATATTTCTTATGTTTCTGCCCGCCGTGCTCCTAACGCGTCCTTATATGCCGTCTTTGACGCCCCTCTCTTGCCTTTGGGAAACCCGGGTTCTACCCATGGCTGGGTCCTTACATGACCCAGCCCTTAGCGCGCGGGGGAGTCAGGCGTTGGGACCGGGTTCCTCCGCAGACCGAGAGGTCTGCGGGTCATGAACCGGCCCGAGTCCCTACCTTCACTCAACCATATTCTTACATTTTCCACAATGTGTAAGGAGTATGGTCGAGTGAATGTAGGGACTCGGACTAGTTTATGACCCGCAGACCCGGTCCCAACGCCTCGACTCCCCCACGCGCTAAGGGCTGAGTCAGGTAAGGGTCCAGTTCCCGGCCGGAACCACTCTTTTGAGGGGAGGGTATAATAAGATAGGGTTATATTTAGGTAGCGTAAGAAGGACAGGGACAAAAAAGAAGCAGTGACGTTTCGCGAGTGTAAATATAGTGTTTGTTTATTAGCGATAAGAACTGTGCCTAACCCCCCCTGGAAGGCGGCCACCCAGAGTCCCACTGGGAGGGCGTACCGACTTGGGGGCGACTGCCATAGCTGGTCCCAAGCCCAGTTGAGAGAAGTAGAGGGGCCTAAGTTAACTTAACCTTATTGCCACCGGCCACCCAACGCCGGGTGCGGGACGCCTATGTCGTACGACGGATTCCCTGCGCCCAGGCTAAGGCACTCCAACTCGGCAGTGGTTTCGGACACGGTCCTTGCCGGGTAGAAACCCCCAACTTGTGACAGGGTTTCCCGGGGGCAAGAGAGGGGCGTCAAGGCTCGTATATAAGGACGCGTTAAGAAAATTGTATTAGAACGAATTAGGAACCGCGTAGTTGACAAGGACGAGGAGTCAACGACAGACGGAGAAATAAATATAGTTTTCAACATTATTTTAACTAATCCCGACAGATATTATTTAGACCAAGGGTCCTCACAAATGTGGAAAAGCACTTCTCCATTTTCGTCAGATTTTATGAATATTCACTACAGACTAATCCTCTCACAAAAGGTGAATGAAATTGAAAAAGAAAAATTACGACAAAAATAGAAAATCACCAAATTTCACGATTATCCTCGAATTTCCTCAAATTTCACCGCGAATATTCATCGCAAGCTAATTCATTCACCAAAGATCATTCAAAATAGAAAAGAAAAATTGCGCCAAAAAAAATTCAATTTTCCTCGAGAATATTCATTACAGGCTAATCTCTTCGCAAAAAATCGTTCAAAATAGAAAAGGAAAATTGCGACAAAAAATAGAGAAGCACCAAATTTCACGATTATCCTCGATTATTCCTCAGATTTCACCGCGAATATTCACCACAGACTAATCCTCTCCCAAAAGATCAATTTCCTCGAACATTCCAGCTGTTCCGACGTTTCGTGTTCGAGCTTGAAGTTTAACGAACAACGGCTGAAGCGCCGCGTTGTTCGTATTACTTTAAAGCTTGTCGCGTGGCTGGTTCGCACATCAGTTCCGGCGGAATGTCAGAGCCAAGAAACCTGTCAGCGCCGACAGATGCGTTGCGTATCCCGCGCGTCATATTGAGCGTGCTCGTTTCACCGTGCACCGGGGGTTTCCGCGGTGAAATCAGAATGTCTGCGCGCCACGAATGTGAGCGTGTTAACGCCGCAAAATTTCCGGCCGTATGCTGGTAAACCTGGTCCAAATTAATTTCACCAACTGCCACAGAACTCCACGAACCGTTGCTCTCCGTGCTGTCTTGACCCTTTCACGGCTAAGAAGTTCCTCGAGAAGGTTCGCGAATGCGACCGGTGTATGTACGTGCCGTGTCACTGCGAATTCGGCTTGCGGGAAAAGTCGGGAGATTCGGGGAATAAATGGAGAAATTGAAGAGATACTTTCTTTCTATTTCGATACAGTAATTCCTGCCTTTTGAATCGTATAATGTTTCTACAATTTTTCAAAGTTTCAAAATTACATCTTCCTTGTAGCCGATATTACTTCTTAACCCTTTGCAATCGAGTGGCTACTGAGAAGCGACATTAAATAATTCTCACTTGGTAAATAATTAATCGAGACAGAGAGCAGATCTATGTGCCTCCATAAATTTGTTCACCAGAGTAAAATAAAAAGTACACTGTGTTCCGTACGGAACAACGGTTCCCAAAACAAAAACCATAAACCGGCTCTGACCGAGCCTCGACGCAGAGGATTGTCGTGACCGTCAGACAAGCGTACCCCCGTAAAACGTTTACCGAACGACAACTTAGCACATTTTTACTATCCAAAGACCAATCACCGAATTTCCATCGTTTCAATATTCCACCCCCAGATTTTAACTCCGCCTACACCAACTCTCATTTTCCTGTACTCCTCCAATTTGTCAGTCAGTCTTCCTCGGAACACCAAACCAGACATACCAAAAACTATCAGCCGAGTCTGTTGTAGAATCACAAGCCTATTCTATTCGTCGTGATCCAAGTCCCGTATCCGTGGACCAATATGACACCACACACTGAATATTGAAGTAAAATAGTAGGGGGTAAACGCTACCGAGGCGTTTATCTCCTAGAGTAGACGAAAGGAATAAAAATAAGTTTTCTACGCGTTTCAGTCGCGTGTGCACAGGTAGAGAGCCTAACCTTAAGTGTCCAGCGCTAGGGGAACTCCCCCTATAGTTTTAAAAAATAGAAAAGATAAATAAAAAAATTTCAAAGAAGATCAGATTTGCAGTCTTTCCTATAACAGACAGATCTCCAAGTGCAAAGGGTTAAATTTTAGGTGTGTAGTTATACAGTTAAGTATGTAGTATATTTTTCAGGTATCAGAGTAGATCGAAAGTAACATTCGCTCGATCAACCCAACACATTCACTAACACACCTCTAAATTACAACTTGTCTCCGCGTGATTATAACCACTGGCTGCACGAACGACACCGTAACACTCGTATAATCAGACTTGGCGAATATTTTAATCTCGGTTGCTCGGTGAAACTAGGAAACGCTTTAACCCCTTCACCTGTCATTTCTTTTCTCGACTATGCATCTAAACGTCAGCTGTTTACCATTTTAGTACTGTATTAAGTAAGAGAAGCTTAATCAGAGATTAGTTAAATTTGCCAATCTTCAGTTTTATAAATTAAATCGAACATTGATATTAAAATCTAAAGTAACATGTTTGAAATGATTATTGCCGTGTCAACTTTTATTTTCTGTTCTTTTTTTTTAAGTGAGGAACGTGTGGTGATCCGACTCCCAATTTTACGAGCTTCCATGAAGGAAAATGACTTTGTTAGTTGAACTCGTCATATCACGTATAAAAAAAATGAAATTGACTATGAAATCGCGAGATCTCTCCACCGCCAAAGGAGCCAAATCTCCGTCACGTAATAACATGTCCACGAGTCTCTCATAAGTGTCTAACAATAAGCAGTGAAATGGTTTGAAAGGACCAATCTTCGACGAACTGTTACAAGGCCTTGTATAATACAAAAATACATTAAACATAGAAATAAATCCGATTTGCAAATTACAGTTGAAAGATCTTCGAGCGCAGATAATGTCGGTATACGACGAAAATACGGGAGCTTACTGTACACGAAAATCTCCCCCCCCAAAAAAGGGGGGGGGGACATAGAATTACGCAAACAAGAATGTACCCATCTGGCTGTACGCACCGTCTGACTTCGCGGTGGCTAGTTTTACGAGAGCGAGTTTTGTAATAGGTTGGTCCACTCGCTCGCGCGACTACTCGCCCCTGCTCGCCCGCCGCGAGTCTTGATTACGTCGCTGAGTCATTGACAGTGCTGGAAATTTATGGCACGGCGAACGATGAATTTTTTTCTCTCTTTCTCTCTCTCTCGTCTCCCTTCTCCCACCGCCCTCGACTCCCTCCACGAAGCTCTCGGATAAGCGGGTCACTTCTGTCCATTAATCCGTTTTCGCGGCGCGCGCGCGCCGCGTTCCAGTTTTATCAGCCCGGCGAGATTTACAGCGCATTCAATTGTACGTCGAAGGCGGGCGTCGCGCTGAAAGGCCTGGAACCGACTTTTATGTGCTTCTCCCTTCCCTCTTTGTGGCCCGCCAGAGCGATAGATAACGATGGAGAGAGAGTTGATTGTTATTAGACAAACATCTGCCGCGTGGAATGCAGAGAGGAAGGGTAATAAGAAGGAACGTGGGGTTGGAAGAATTCAGGTGGGTTTTGATGATTTTTGAGAGTTCTTACGGAGCAAATATAAATGTGACGGATAGTGGGGAGAATTGGAGGAGGAATGTTTGAGCTGGAGGGATAGGGGTGTGAATGAATCTCGAGGATTTGGTGGACGTAATCGAATGTGTTAAGCACACGGGTACTAATTTCCGCGTTCTTGGAATATTGCACTAGGTGCCGTCTGAAGACTGAATGTATTGCGTCGAGAGTCTGACTAAATCTTTATTATTCCTAATGTAACTGCTGGTCTGTGTACTGACACTCTGTGGTCTTAAGCTAAGTCGGCCTTCTTATCGAAATCTTCTAAAATTTGAAGAAGGGACGCGAAGGGAGGTTCTTAAAATTACTAAGTGACCAACCCCGTATCACCCCCTTCCATTGGAGCGCGTCACGTCCTTGGAGCGGGGGTGACGAAGCTGGTCCTTGCTGGACGGAAATTTGACAACAAGGGGGGAAAACCCAGCCAGGTCAACTCTGACTCTCCGACTAGGCCTCGGTAATTGCATCGGTTTCGAAGACCCTTTGGGGGTGACTTCATGATACCTTGCCTTACCGACTAAACAATAGCCTATTCTTTAATATTTGGGAAATTCTAGGTGCCGCATGTTGGCTGCAGACCGGTCTGCTAAATTAAAAGTAACGGTTTGCTGAACTAGAAATCACGTATCATAAAATCAGAATGCGTTTTGAGAATTTTTGGGTAGAGTGAAGGAGCTAGGGATATAGAGAGAGACTGAGCTGGTAAAAGAATAGAAGAGTTACACAGAGAATATGGATAGATAAGAAGGAGAAGGGAGGAAAGGGTTACCAAAGAATAAATGGTTAGTAGAGGAAACTGAAAGGGTTAGTAGAGATAGAACTGATAGAGTTCAGCGTTAAATACATATGATTGTTATAGGGCAAAAAATATGTAGAATTATGGGATATGGAAGATGTGACGGAGAGAAAGAGTGGTAATTAAGAAGGTATCGTAAAGCAAGTTCCATTTCAAAATTATACAAAGGCAGATATAGAGAGAATTAGGGTGTTAAAGTAACAGTGTTACAGTAGAAACATTATACTTATTACTGTTAAGTCTCAATATATTTATTATCGTTAGAAATTTTACCAAATACCTGTCTCCAACCCAACATTCCCCCAACAATATCAAAAATTGACTTACTTTCTGAACGAATCACTCGCCAAGCACTTCTGTTTATTCTCTCTACGATTAAACGCTATCCGTAACCATTTTCTCCCGCTTTTTCATTTCGGTACGATTACGAGAGGCGGAATGGTCGGGGCGTTGGAAGAAATACGGCGCTTTAAACCGCGTTTAGAATAATTTTTCTAGTTTCGTTCGCTTTTATTTCCCTCGTAATTGCCGACAGACACGCGCGCGGACTCCGGCGTATGTATCGCGGGCGTACTCGAGAGGAACAGCTCATAATACTTTCAAATCAGCCCATTCCCAACCTTTCCAGCCCGCTGAAAAAAACACACTCTTTTAACGCTCGCCGACGATTTATTCGATCCCCGTCGAAATTATCGCGCACCAAGGTACCAGTGGCGAATGCGCAGTTCTTCAGACATGTTAGCACGCCCGTTACAACGGGGCTCGTCGCGGTTTTATTGCGCGATCCGCGCGCGTAATTTCGCGATTAACCGATATACACACGATTAAGCTTCGGACGCGTCGTGAATCGCTCCGGAAAGGCCAGCACGCGTTGTGAAAACGCTGCTGCTGTCCGGGGTTCCCCCCTTAAATTTCGATCGTTCTCCCATCCTCGTATATTTATTATGTCAACGGTGAGCCGTTGTAATTCTGTAACGAATCGGTGTTTGCCGTGTGTCCTCGCTCTCTGTTTCGTCGGCCCGCACCGTGAATCACGCCGAAAATCGCTGATGAGATCTATAGTTTTGCCTGGTTCGCCTTCTTTTAATACGGGACAGCCCGGGGATAATAAATATCCGGATCGGTTTCGAGCACCGTGATCGTGCATTCTGAGGTACGATTTCACGACTCCGCGTGCGTATTTCGGTGTGACGTATGTTGGTTTTTTTCTCAGTTTGGAATTTTATTACGAAGAATCTGCAAGTTAAACCTCGTCGTAAGGAAGAGTGATTCGTGTGGAAAGTTTCTTGTGTCGTTGGTATCTGTATTTGTTAGAAACATTATACCACGGTAGGGAAACAGAAAGATGCGAAGTTTTATTAAAAAATTGCTAGCCACCGCATTTTTTCAGATATTCGTGTGAAATTCGCAGAATGGCGGATATCGAAGAATTTTTCTTCGAAGAAATTGACTTGTGAGATTAAAACGGTTGAATGCGATAAAAATTGGATAAATAGACGAGTAAGTTGCCGGAGAGTAGCGTACAAAGATTCAATCCTGTCTAGAATCCTTCCCTCGAAACAACTTTAACCCTCCCGTGCCACCCATAATCCTAATAATCCTACAGGGAGCAAACGTCTCTTCAAAGAACCATCTTATCTCGACGATAAAATCCGGTCTGAAGGAGGGGGGAAAAAAAGTATAGTAGAGATCGCTCGAGCTTATTTATTACCGAGCCATGTTTTGTCACTTATCCTCTCCTCGTAACAGGCATCATCATCTATCTGGAGGATCGCGAACGCGATAATATTCGTCTTGTCGGTGGTTAGCGTCGCGGTATATCGGTAGGCGGCGCCCCAGCGGAGATTATTTGCATGGAAAGAGCTTGTTACCGAGCATGTAATTTCGCGAAAGTTTTATCGGGGGCTGGCTTGTCCTGGGGGCCGACCGGGGATGAAGCCACGTGCACGTACAGCGGTTCAACCCTCCTTCTCCTCTCTCTGTCTTTCTTTATTTCTCTATCTCTCCTCTGTCTCTCCTCTGTCTCGTCCTTTCTCTCTGGCTCTCCCACTGTTTTTGGGGTCCTCACTCTTTCTCTGTCTCTTCCTCTCTCTCGGTCGCGCGCGCGGTAATAATGTTGGCAGCATACGACAGTCGCGACGTAATTAAAGAGAAGCCGGTGTGCACGTTCCCTTCTCTGCTTGCTGCCCACGACGCGGCCATTAAACGTTTTCTTTTTCGCCAGCTGACGCTCCTTCGTTGCGAATACGTCTTCTGGATGGTTACGTGGCACCACCTTCGCCGTTCTTCCTCAGCGGCGAGGAAGAGGCGCCGCGTACCATGCTTATTCCTTTTTTCTCTCTCTTCTTTCCGCTGGACGAGAAACACAGGATTTTGAGTTAATTTCCGTTAATGCCGGGAAAAACGTGAGTTATTTAAGTCTCTCTGCAGCTGGTGGAAACAGAGAGAGGGTTGGGGTGCTTCTAGCATGTTTCCACTGGTTGGATGGATGGTCGAGATTTCTCTGTGAGTTGCGTGGACGCTTCGTTGCTTGTAGAGTTTGTTGTTTCTCTGTTTTGATGAGAATTTACGATACGCCGGCTGAAATTGGCGTAATTAGAATCGTCTTCGCATTCAGCTTTCTCTCGTTCAATATCCGAGGAATATATCAGTTTTACATAAAATATCCACGACCCGCAATAATACGTATCGAAAATTCCTCGAGAATATCCTAATTGGGCATTCGAACCTCCATGAAACTTCCCCCGTTGTACGAGCGAACCCGAACCAGCCAAATTCTTTCATTCGAAAAATCCATTAAAGAACCCGCGTAGCCCCCGAAATCGACGTTCCCGGGCCAGCAACACAAAGCTAACGACCTAATAACCGTTGATGTACGGTTACGGGCGATGCGGACTCGCGATTCATAAATTCGCGGACCCTGCCTCGAGACTTTTGCTTCGACGTCTCTCTGCGAGTCGCTTATCGAAGGAAACGGCCAATAAGAGGGTGGCCAGAGGGAGCAGGATCTTTACTGGCACGCTTCGCGTCGCAATAAACATAGGGAAAACGTTCCAGCCCACGATCATTCGAACGGTTGGTTAAGCGAAAGCGAGAAACGTAAAGGAACAAAGGGAGAAAAAAAGAAGGACTTATCGTCCGCCATTGGCTGTGGATATTTCGATTGGTTCAACGGAGCGTATATACCGGAAACGACCAGGCGGGTGAAATTAAAATTCAATTTGTACAGGTTCGAGCAGATAGTAATCTAAAAGGAACCGGAGAGAGAAAAAATCTGCCTGCCTCCCCCCCGTTTCGAATTTACATATCTTTGTTTCTGGAACACGGTTACGGTAATGGCCGGGCCCCCTCGATCGCCGCGAACGATACGCGCGGCCACGATCGTTTCGCTCGCGAATCGCGAGATGGAACGAGCGCTTCGATTATTCCGAAGATAATTGAAACCCGATATTTCCCGGGCTAGAAATTTATCGTTCACCCGTTTGCTTTTTTTACTTCTCTCTTTCTTTGCTCGCAGTCGGAGAATGCGTTTTTACATTTATTACACCGGGCAGAGTAGGTTCCTTTCATTCGCGTTTCCACGCGTATGCTTGCCTGCTTGTCCATGGAAATGGAGGGGAAAGATTATTTTCTTTCTTCGCTTGCTTGGCTGTCGTTACACCACTTACCGCTCGCCTCAGTTCATTAATCATGCTCGTTCCTTCTTTCGTTATCCGAATCTGACTCCGTTTTGCTGCTCACCTCCGAACGTTTGTATCCGCGTTTCTTCAATCGTTAGTGAAAATCATTCTGCGAGTGTTTGGAGTCGATTTTGCGAGGCTTACTAAGTTTTCAATAATCGAGCAAATTTTCGAAATAATGCTCAAGTTTCTCATTATTTTCTAAATCTTCGTTTCCGGCGAATCTAATTTTTTCACGTTAACTATCCTCTTTCGTTCTGTCTCCTGTTCGACGTTTCATTTAACATTTCTGCGAGTGTTTAAACTGAGATTTCGTCGAGCGAAGAAAATTTTTGAAATTCCGCTCTGCGAATATTAATATTTCAAAGTTGAATTTTTCACGATGAACAAGTGTTCAATCATTTTCTAAATCTTTGTTTCCACCAAATCTAATCTATCATACCACAATCCTCTTTAATCCTGCCAGCTCTATCTCGAACACGTCCGAACCATTATGATACTCCAATCAATTCGTTTCCCAAGCAGCGTCTTATTATTCCGCAGCCGAGTTGCCTCGCGACTTAATTACAATCGAACCGATTAGCGCTAGGCGTTCTTCCTCCGTTAATCAAATCCGCTAAGCGGTAGCGATGAATAATGCGAGGAGGTCGCCACAGAAATTGGACCGATTCCAATACAAACCAGTCTAGTTGCGCTTAGGTAAACGAGTTTCTCGAGGCTGACCGATCTCTCCAAGCCTTCTGTCCCATTCTATCCTCCACTTCCAATTCTACTCGGTGGAAACCGCCGATAAACCACCAGGCGGCTTCTCTCCTCCCTTCGTTCCTCCACCTCCGCTTTCTTTGTCGCCGCTTGCTCGCGACCCTCTCGAAACCTCGGCGAAAAGCAGGAAGAAGAGGGTTCGGTGGAAACAATTTCGTAGTTGGCGCGACTCGCAGAGCGAATCCGTGGAGAGAGAGAAGTCCGTCGTCTATCGATTAGACGTTGAATAATGTCCTTCGATTACCGGCACACTCTTTTCCCCTTCCTTCGGTCCCTTTAAAAAGATGAATAGAGCAACGCGCACGCGGACAGGGTTTTCTTCCCGTATTTACCGAATCGACTAAAGCTTCAGACGAGCGTTCAACTGCTTCTTCGCCCTCCCTTCTCTCTATCTCTTTACGAAGAAACTTCATTTATTTCGCGTGAATGGGGGAGAGAGAGGCTGATCCCTTGCGAGGGATTCCATGGGAATCGCGTGGATCCCCGTGGCATTAGTCAAACGAACTTTCCAACGTACATAGGTACATACATACAGCGTTTTACGCCGTTCAAACGACGCGAGCGTTCCTTTAATCTTTGATTCGATCGCCTGCTGTTGCTTGCAGGTTCTCGCGAAAACGAGAAAATACGCTCCTTTACCTAAACGATATATTTTCCAGGAGTATGGGAGTGAACGGGGGAATTCTGGGTCCTGTGGAAGGTTTTAAGATGGAAAACAAGACGTTCTGAAACGTCTTTACGATCAGTTCCTCCACCTCTTTTTCTTAGTTTCGAGCAGTAATTTTCACGTTGCTTGGAAAATCTTTGGTAATCCGCAACTTTATTCTCGCTCTCTGTGGCCCAGTTTCCTTTCAATCCTTGCTCTTCTCGGCTTCCCTGCCTTTTACACTGTATCGGTTTATTACCCGAGGGAGTGAAGCGAGCCACGATGAACAGGGAACGAGTTTGTAGGACCTGCTATTGGGGAATTTTCGTGTTAATATGCTGAAAACGAATTAACACTCGGTAAGGGAGGATTTTTTCGGTTTTATTTGAAGCACGGGTGTGTCGAAAATTTTTCAAGCGAAAATTTCTAATTTTTGCAAGAAGTATTGTTGTTGAAGTCACTCCTGCGTCTCGAACCCGTGTGTGATTTTAAAATTTTTTTACATTCTAGCTTTTACTCTTTTCGCCTGGAGCTACTTGAACTTTTCTAATATTTATACTAAACATTATTGTTGAAATTACTCTTGAGTCTCTAATTCACGTGAGATTTCCTTAAATAATTTATACACTATTTTTTCTATTGTTTTACGTTTCACTTTTTATCCTTTTCGCCTGAATCCCCTTAAACGTTTCTAATTTTTACAATAAATACTGTTGTTGAAATCACTGAGAGATTTCTTTAAGTAATCCCTACACTATGTTTAAAAGTTTTTCGCTATTTTCGCCTGACTTTCGGTTTTGAAATGTGAACGCGCGTAAGAAGCGCAAGCGTATTGTATTCTTCTTTCTGACTGATTGTTAAACGAATGTATATTTAACGCTGTCACGTGTACCTACTAAAAGAATCGCGAGTGAGTTAAAGAGGCTTGTTTCGCGAATAACGAGTTTCATCTCTAATGAGGATTACGAATACCGTGATATAGATCTTGATGGAAATACAGTTTATAAAGGATGCAGCTGACTGTTATTTTGCACGCTGGTAGAACAATGTGCCACGTCAAAGCTCGTAATGAAATATGGTAATTTTATGCTGCTCTTTGTACGAAAATTCGCTCTGTTTAAAACGCCGTTTCTTGTTGACAGCATTGTTGCAGCGAATGTAATCTGTCAAATTTTCGCAAAAATAAGAACTCTCTCTCTCTCTCTCTCTCTCTTCCTTTCTCACTGCACCACGGGTATTTACAGGGTAATTGATAGCAGTCGGTGCAACCTTTCCAACATGATTTTTCTTTTAGTAGCCTAAATTGCAAAGTCTGCGAAATTTATGACGGTAATTCGTAACATTTGCGACGTTCTTTTACTACTTTAATTACCTCGCGCTTCGCCTCCTACAGTTTCATCTCGTAATGAAAATCATAATGACTGTAGGCATCTTGTATATGTAGTGCCCGAGGATTATTATAATATTTCATCGGTGGATGTAGAAAGTTTAATGAAATCGTGAAAATTATGCTTCACTCCTTCGCGACAAGTGAACAGAGAAATTGTGACAAGAAAAATTTATGCGAATTTAGAATTTAGAGAAATTCTTGAAAAAGGAAATTCAGTCACGAAAGTGTCGAAAGATCGAATATATTTCTAAATGAACTTATACGAATTTAGGATCCATTGCGGACAAATTCTTTAAAAAAGGAATATTCAGTCTCCTAAGGGTCGAGAGATCGAGTACATTTCTAAATGAATTTATACGAATTTAGGATCCATTGCGGACAAATTGAAAAAAAAAAGAGATTCAGTCTCCTAAGGGTCGAGAGATCAAGTACATTTATAAATGAATTTGTGCGAATTTAATATCGATTGCAGACAAATTAAGAAAAAAGAGATTCCTCAGTCGCGAAAGTGTCGAAAGAGCGAATACATTTCTGAACAAACTTACGCGAATTTAGGATCCATTGCAGAGAAATTTAAAAAAATGAATTTGTGCGAATTTAATATCGATTGCAGACAAATTAAGAAAAAAGAGATTCCTCAGTCACGAAAGTGTCGAAAGAACCAATGACAAAACATTGAAACATACTAAACTAAGCACAGTGAAAACTTCGCTCTACCGTCACTCCTGCAGACCTCCAAACGCGGTAATTACAAATAATCTCGAATCCCCGACATTCCCCAAGACCGTACATTTCTCAGAAAATTCTTCGCCGGCCGTACGCTTCTGCAACCCTCTGTTCTACATCCCAAAATCATCTTTCTCGCCGGCACGGTAAGTGCAGCGCGTTAATAAAACAAATTGGCAAAGCCGACGGCCGGAAGTTTTCGCGTCTGAATGGGCTGGTGGAGCCAGGAAGGAAAGACGAACGGCGCCGGTAACGAGAGAGGGACGTGGAACTTCTCAAAGGCCGGCGTTCCCTTATTCCACGGGCATCTCGAACGAAAACATCGAGCGACAGGCCAACGGAATAATTAATTGGCCCATTTGGACCGGCGCGCTCGGACCCGCTGCGAATTTCATCTCTCTGGAGAAAGCGAGAAACCATGTGGCCAAGCGTGAAAGACCGAGAAAGAGGGGCGAAAGAAGAGCGGGAGGAGGATCGGAAAAGCTGCCTGGCGATGAGGAGGAACCGTTGGAGGGGAAAGCTCGGCGTCTAATGAAAACTTTTCCTGCCTTTTTGCATTCGTTGGATATCGCGAAGACGCGTAATCAGCCTCGATTCCAGACGATGTCGCTAATTTGTTCGAAGAAGAATGGGAACCTTGAATTTCGTTTGAACACCTAGAAGACGTAGATTCTTTCTTTGATTCTGCGATTGAAATGAAGAAATTAGCGAAGTAAAACGTATTTCATTCTTTATTGAAAAATTCTCGAGGTTTAACACGTTCGTCGCCCAGCGTGAATCGGTCGAGTTTCTCGCGGGGCCCAAATCCGATAGTCGGAGCGCAAGAACGTAAACAGAGCGATTAGCTGGAATTTGCGTTCTATGTTACCAGAAGGAGACAAATTCTCCAACGCCAGGAAACGAGAAAAAATGTAAAAAAGACCAACATATTGTCCCAATTGTCCAAAATCACCACAAATGTGTTCCAACTGTTTTAACGAATACCATGCTACGTAGTATAATGTTGTATTTTATTTTAAATATAAATTAATGTACAGTATAATATAGTGTGATATTCCATTAAATTCTTGTGTTACAAATGGGATTTTTATAAATTACTTGTAAAATCCTATTTAACTTGACGAAGAAGAACGTCACCCATATCTGGGTGCCCCCACGGAAGCATACCCGTCACCCAGATATGGGTGACGTGGCGACGAACGTGTTAAAAGGTGTCTTGGAAAATTCGATTCTGCGATTGAAATTAAGAAATTAGCGAAATAGAGCGTATTTTATTTTTGATTTTCATTGAGAAATTCTCGGGGTTCGATGTGTTACCCTTTGCCGCGTAATAACGACACGTGCCACAGATTTTGGTGAGGATCTGATAAAAACTGTGATATCGGTAAGAAAAATTCATTTTAATTCCAATTTTCGATTTAATTAACAAACCTGAAGATTGCCAAATTGAATTACTCTGTTACTTAATATAGCACTAAAACAGGAAATAGCTGACGCTTAGATGCACAGTCAGGAAAAGAAGTCATACATCGAGGATTTAAAAGGTGTCTCGGGAAATTAATGTAGAAACTTCTGAATTATAGGTATGTATGTATTGTACATATGTACGACGAATAGGGTATAAATGCAACGCAATATCAATTTACGAGCAGGAAGTTTTGACCATCGATGGAATCAATTTGCATACGCACAACAGAGAAGAGAAAGTGAATGTTTTTCCTCTATGTAAAGCATAGATTACTCACAGACCTATCTAAACATACGAATGATTTACAACGCGTGTCTATTTTCAGCCCGCGAAAAATCGCTCGCCGTAGGAAATCTGCGCGAATATTCCGAACGAATTTTCACGCTTGAGAACAGAAGCAACGGATCAATTAAGAAGAAGAAGAAAAAAATCATTTAGAAAGTATAATACATCGCACGATGCTACGCTGTTATATAGATCTTGCACTGGCAAGTATGCAAGATTTATCGTCTCATTGTATCTTCAAGTAGCTAGAACGAATTAATCACTCCCGTGCATTATTTACGAAAAGATAAATGCACCTTCAACGTGTGACTTCACTTGCACGTCGAGAAAAAGTTTTAGAATTTCAGCTCCTCTTTTCGCAAGAAATTCCATCTCTCTCTCTCTCTCTCCCCTTTGGTTCTCCGAACTTTTCACCGAACGAAAGCCCGTAAGAAATAAAAGAGGACGAAGAGGTGCATATCAAGCGGTGCGACGCGAGGGAAAGGTATATCGTAAGCTAGAGAAAGACGGAAGATTTAAAGGACCGGAGGAGGCACAGAAGTCGCGGCAACGTAACGAGCTTGTCACGGCGTTGCTTAAGAGTCTCGTGTAGACATATCGGAGTGGAAAGAAGCGTGAAAAATGAGCGGCCGAGCGGGAGTATAAAGCGTAGGATATCGCTGCGCTCACAAAACGTATGATCGATGGACGTCTCTTCTCTTGGAGCATGAGGTAGGTGGGATATATCTCTCCCTTGGAAACTCGGTCTCCGCGACGGAAACCTACGAATAAAAGCTTCGTCCCTGCGTCCTGGGTTGCCCTTTGACTCGTAACTTTCTCCCCGTATCTCGTCGAGATCTCGATTCGGTTCCTGACGTCAGCCGGCCCGCACGAGAAGTTGGACGACTTCTCGTCGTCTCTTCCGAACAGAAGAAGAAGTGGACCTCCTTTGAAAATGTTTACGAGACACCGTCGGGGCACGCACAATCGGTCGATAAATCACGATGCATTAACAGACTGAGAGAGAAAGAGAGAGAGAGGTGGACTGGTCATTTCTGCAACTTTCCACGGGGAGAACTTTTCGGCTCGATCTTCTTGCCCGTGAAGATGCGCTTTGTAATCGGGGATGGGGAAAATATAGGTTGCTTCAGGGGTGGAGGTTTGGATTGTGAATGTATGCGTTGAGAAGTAAAGATTTTTGTTGATTAACGCAACTCGGGTGCTGTTGGTAATATTGGCTAGTCCAGGTTGACAAAAATGCGGAAAAACATTTGTCATATACATCTATCCCCCGATTTACACGGTACTTTATTTACACGATTTCACTTTTACACGGTTTCAATATGAGGAGGTCTATAAAGATTTGATCAAAAACCAAACACAATTGTTAATTACGGATTTCATTACCAAGGCTCGCCGATCTGAAATTGTTTCTAATTCATCTAACATCGAACTTGAATCGCATCAAGTACTATCGAGTGATGAAAGTGACATCATACCAACCAGGAATAAAAGATTAATAGTCTACGAAAGTGATAACAGTGATTAAATTTTTGGTTAATTTTTTTAATTTATACTTCTTGTTTCTATATGTAAAATGAATTACATACATATACCTTTATATTTTTATCATTTTATGAATAGGCCGTTATTTTTAGGTTTCTTAAGATATATTTAGTTTACGTTGAAAATAAATGACTGAATTATGCACATTTTAGTTTCTTTTCGATTTACACGGTTTTCTAAGGAACCTATCTTCAGTGTAAATCGGGGGATAGGTGTATCGACGATATTATCTATAGTGATACGAAACTTTTTTATTTCTCTCAGTAAGTCTCACTAGACTACACTTTTCACCCGTACTTTAGAAGCACCCTGTATAATCTCTCAGACTGCAGCTTCAAAGCATTCTTTCCGCGGGCGTTTCATTTTGATTTCGTTACGCTAGCAGGAAGATTGATAGAATTATGTGTTTGCCGTGGACAAAAGGAAGAGGAAACAGCTAGAGAAGATGAAATTTAGTTGTTACCAAGGAATCGTCTGGTGTAACTTTAATTTCGATGCCTTCAGATGACGGGCAAGTCTCGCTCTTTTGATCGTTGGTCCTTGACTTATGGAAGAATGGCCGGACGTTTAAAAGCCAGGTTCAGCCGCCCCTTTTATCGAGCCCCTCGAAAGCAAATTCGATTAGCGAACGACAGATTGAGCCTTATTGAATCACACCGTTCGCGGGGTGGTCTTTGTTATCGCGATTCTGCCTCGATGTGTATAGGGAGCTCGTGTTCGCGATCACGAGCCACGTTCCTGGCGTGATACGGTCGAGTGTTCGATCGGTAATAACGATTCCGATGATCGATCGCGATAAGAACGTCTTTATGTCCGACTCGATTTCTTACTTCTTTGGTTACCTTGCTTTTCTTCCCTTTTTCTTTCTTCTTATTTCACTTTGACGACTCGAGGATTAATCCTTTCGTTACTGTCCAACTCGCATTCGAAGATCCATCGAGATTATTAACCCTATACCGTCGAGACACCGGTTGTCCGGTCGCGCAGCCCACCGGCCAGTAACACATCATAAATTAATAAACAGTCCCTTCCAGCCGTAAAGCAGTTCAAGTCGCATCCTGGTCATGTTTCCTATCCCCTTCCCCTTTCCGGGTTTTCCCCAAATTATTTCAACTTTTACACACCACCTTCACCCTCGCGTTCTCCTTCCACTAGTTTCCTAATATCCAATCACACCTCCGCATTTTTCGAGTCCTTCTTTTCCACCACCTTCAACGTCCAACCAGTCACGACATACACCGACCTAACATATCCCCACGTATCCCCTTTCCGGGTTTTCCCCAAATTATTTCAACTTTTACACACCACCTTCACCCTCGCGTTCACCTTCCACTAGTTTCCTAATATCCAATCACACCTCCGCATTTTTCGAGTCCTTCTTTCCACCACCTTCAACGTCCAACCAGTCACGACATACACCGACCTAACATATACCCACGCACCACCGCAAATAAATGAGTTCAAAAATATTCTTACGGAGAGAAACCTCTTATTCACCATCACCACACCAACTACTAGAATTTCGCCCTTCCTGGATTAACACATCGGGAGCGCAACGATACTAACCGAGTTCGAGCTGAAACCAGTCTCGTTCACGAGTCGAGCATCGTACACTGTTTTTGGGACGTGAAGCCCGAAACTCCTGAACTTCCAGTTAGTTTATACGTAAATATAGATTATTTCTACTATCATTTCAACATTATACTATTAATTTCATTTTAACACTTTGCCCGTTGTTCAACTCTTTTCAGCCTCCGTCTTCACTATCACGCGGGAATATAAGCGCTTATTCTTACAGCTATGCAAATTTTCAATTAAAATTCGCGAGAGTGCTTACTGCATCGTTCGCTTTCTCTTATTACAGGGAAATTCAAATTAAGAACGTTAAAGAGCGCTAAGCGTTGGCAGCGAAAAAGCCGATTAATAGTCTTCCGGTCGGTGAAGCGTTAATATAATAATGTTCAGTTCTAAATAGAACGGAAGAAAAGATTCTCCGCCTCGACAGTAGAGGGTTAAACGATACTCGACACACTTACAGCGTTATCGACTTATATTTGAAGCTATTACTTCAGCGCGTGTGTTTGCCCAATTTCTAAATTTTCTCGATATTAGTCCGGTAAATTGTAGAATTCTTCGGGAGGATCTTTCCACGGAAGAATCGATGCGAAAAGTTTGCCCGAGTAATTATCCCACCTGCCACGTTCTCTCGCGTAAATTCTTCCCCGATTATTTCGAGCCTCGGAGCTACTTGGAACGCGACGACCTGGCGGATAGTTCGGTAATGAACGCGAAAGGGGATGAATTGAGCGCATCCGGGATAATTTGATTGCACACGGTATGTGTTTGTGCAGGATGGGGTGTGTTAGGTATGTATGGGCGTGAAAATTGCCCAGCATTTTACGCTCGTTTTCTAGTTCGTTTGCCTGAAAATAGGTTTCGCTCGCGTGCACCGGTTCACCGGTGTTGTTTAGTATTACGAGAACTTGACGACTGTTGGGGATCGAAGATGTGTAAACTTTTTACGGTTACCGTGCTTGTAATTTTAATAACGCTCCAAGTTTTTCATTAGTCGCGCAACGACGCGGCTGCAACTTTTTCACGATGTGTTGCGCAAATCTGTACGGATATTTAACCTGCTAACCAGGTGTACTTTGTAGACAAAAATTGAAACTCTTCTCGTAAAAGTGTAACGATGCCTACTATTAAAACGGAGAATCTCTGAATAGGTAAATTACTACATTTTACGTATTAGTACCTGTCGTGTAATCGCGTCGGTTTGAGTTATGTTTCAAACTTGGATCACGAGAGAAAAATCGGACTGTTTTCTAACGAGGTCTGAAGCAATCCCGGAATACCTTTGTCGTGTAATCGCGTCGGTTTGAGTTATGTTTCAAACTTGGATCACGAGAGAAAAATCGGACAGTTTTCTAACGAGTTCTGAAGCAATCCCGGAATACCCTTTCTCCAACGTTATAATATAAACGACTTGATTATGCGATCAACGCTCGGACTGACTCAATACTTGGTTGTTTAACGTTCAGAATGATACTGATTCGAAATTCAGAGGAAGTCACGCATCTCAGCTACTGAGGGCGGAGTTTAATTTTGGAAGTGAAAAATGGGAGAAATAAGAACATTAAGTATTGGTCGTAGGGTGTGGTGGTAGAAGGTGGTGGTAGAAGGATGAGGTGTCGGGGTTTTGGGGAATTCCGAAAAAAGGAGATAGGACATGAGAGAAGGAAGACACTAGTTCAGTAATTGGAAAATCGGGACAATGGTTAATAAACTGAGTTCTGGTGGTGAAATTACCGGGGGTACGCGCTTAATAACGGCCCCGGCTAATCCTATGGGTCGCGGATTCTTCAGGCCCGTCTTACAATTTCCTTAAGCTATAAAAATAAAAGGAGAAAGGCTCGATGGGAAAATAGACAAAAAAATGTTCGGTACGGAACAGTACCAATTAACAGGTTAACCCTTTGGACTCCTTTGTGGAGCGTGACTCGACGTCAGTTTTATTCACAGGTACGAATGAAGTAATTTTTAAACATGTATTATATTTTGCAATATTTTTTTTTACACGTATATATCACCCTTAATGCTATTTTCAATATAATTAGCAAAGGAAATTGTTTAAATTTTCAAGTGCGTTTCAAACTAAATTCTTAAAATAATAGGGAGTTATTGAAAAGAAAATTGAAAAAAGAATTTAGAGTTCAAAGGGTCAACTTATACCTTGTCACATGCGTAACAGACGTTACGCTATCGGTATTCCCGATAGACCAGCACGTCCAAAAAAAGCGAGGTCTTAGCCGGCACGAAAAACACTTTACGACACCCAAAAACTCGACGCCTCTCTCACCTGAACACCTAAGATCATAAACAGACCTCCAACAAGCAATATAACAAATGTAAGAACAAATTCCCCACTTTCACACAAAAACCAATCGCCACACACTTCCACCACCTACGGCAGTTTTCACACCACCAATCACAACACTCACGTAGTTTATGAAATAGCGAACACCACACGACACACAATTTTCCGATCAGTAAGCTTAAGCATTTCACGCTCTGTTCACGTTCATTCACAAATATATAGTTTTAACAGCAAACTGTTGTGCGTTAATAATCTATCTTCCGAGCTCTACTTGAGTCCCCTATCCCGAATAGATTCCTTAACACTAACCGTACCCGGTCGAATGACCGGTTTTGAAATTTCAATTTAAAACCATGCACCTGTTCTTCCCCTGCATTTTCTTAAAAATAAAAATATGTAATTTCGTTTTTATTATTATTATCTAAAGGCTGTTTCCTATATTAAATTGACAATCACCTGCATTCCTTTCGGAAGAAATGTGATTATTTCGTAACCGGTTATTTGCCCGGATAAGTGTCGATACGGTTAGTGTTAAATGGTCTGACTTAAAAAGAGGGACAATTATCGGTTTCGCAACAAGCACATCGCGATTCGTAACAACCTCGATATATTCACATCACATAATCACAGCTTCACGTACCTATCGCAAAATACAAATACTACAGCAATAAAGTAGCATCTCGAATCAGTACCGATAAATCCACATTTCCCCAAAAAGCACCGAACGCTACTCTCGCCAGCAACAACGTTACCAACGATAACGAGCTTGTCAATTCCGTACGTCCTTCGAAAAATATGAATCGTACAACCTGCAAACACCACCCGCATAAATCCACAAAGCCTGCCGCATCTAGGAACTATCCGTGTACTTCCGACGACCCATCAAACGCGTCCATCAACCATGGTAACCACTCGAACGGTACACACGAACCCCGGAAAAAAGTCCCATTAGCAAACCGAAAATCAGCAGTCTAACGAATCGTGTAAGCCAGGTAGAGGAGGACGACGAGTCTTTTCTCTGAACCGGCGTGGAACGAAGAGAGAGAGAGAGAGATCTCGTCAAAAACACGTCTCCGATTTGTCACGGTACACGGACCCTAGGCTGACGCAGTCAAAGCGACTAATTCTGATTAGCTCCCAAGCGATCCGAGTATATCCAATTACGGCGTCGCTCGCATGTCGCTCCGTTGGCCCGCCTTAATCCCGCGGAATAATTCGGCCTGGTGGGCTGTCATGTGCCGTAACCGACAGTGAAATACAGGTAGTTTGGTCGCCGGAGCTACCGTGTGCTCGCCACGCGTGTCTCTCCCTCCTTGCACGGCGTTGTAAATTCGGCTTGAGCCCACGGACGAATCAATTAAATCGCGAACCAGCCTAGTCGAACGCTTTCCCTGCAATTAACCCGATCGGTCGCGGTTCCCTCGCCACCTTTTCCCCCGTTTTATCTCCTTTTGTTTCTTCTTCTTTCTTCTTCTCCTCCTCTCGAAAACGACGATAAAAACCTGTTAATTAAGTAGGCCACGCGTGTACACACCTATGGCCGATTACGGAGAGCGGTTATTGAGTGGTTATCGATTCGTTCCTCGCGATTGTCGAAGCTGTTACAGAGGAGCCTGGCCTGCGATCGAGGATTGTAGGTTAATGGATAGGGCATTTAAATTCGCCTGTGGTTCGGTATTTCTTTTCTTCCGCTGTATTTTAATCATTTCTTCGATGGTAACGCAATGTTTTATGTATAAACGAAGGTAGGGTCCGGAAAAAGGCAATTCTCCGAGGAGAAGAAACTCGTAACACGGCCCAGTTAACACAGCCAATCAACCTGTACACACGTCACACGATCAAAGACGATCCAGTTCTCGTAGCAAATCCCTCTCTGTGTTCTTTCGACGAATTAAACATCGGACTCCGAGGGTGTGCACCGTTACCGATCAAACCGTGACTAGCCAGCCTCTTTCTCTCCTTTTTTTTCTCTCTCGCTCTGTCCAACGATCGACCATTAACACGGGGCGACACGTGAAGCGCGCGCTAACGAACGACGCCGTTCAATAATTCGCGGTTAACGCGGTCTTAACGAGAAGACCGTGGCACCGATCGCAGCCCCGTTGAAAATCACAGAAATTACGCGGCCTGGACCCGTCCTACCTGGCCGATTTATTATTACTATTATCGTCCACACACACACGCGGCTTCTCGACGCGTTCCGCCCGGTTGCCGCTTTCTAATCCGCCTCGGAATCGATTCCACGCGCTGATACAGCCGCCTCTCTAGACGATCGACGTCCGCTATCGATCGACCGTCACCGAGAAGGTTCTCGTTGAACCAACCACAAAAGCGCCAGGATCATCCTTTCCTTCTCTCTCTCTCTCTAGGTTTCCAACGAGACGCGACGCGAGAGGATGATTCGCGCGATGGACAAATGTTGAAAGTTTGTTCGCCGGTTGTACGACTTTCGACACGTTTTGTCGGTACTGACGCGCCCTGCGCTACATGGGATCGGGATCGACCGGTTAAGGGTGGCGGAAAGGCTGTTGGAATTGTCGAGGGACGTTAAGGTGGACAATGGGGGGGCTCTCTCGCCAGTCAGACGGATCGGCTTTTAATCTCGGCTGCGTGCAGGCCTTTTTGCGCACCGTCGACCAGCCGGCGTCGATGAAATGGAGCGGAAAGCCTGTCGATGCTGCTGCACGCTCCTGGCTTCTAGCTCTCTTCCTACGAAACAACGGTTTCTCGAGATTTCCACCTGGCGCGGAAGTCTCCTGTCGTTTGGCCGATACCGGAGACTTTTCTGTGTCTCTGTTTCGATGGGTGGAAGGGGCGAGCACCCTTTCGTTCTGCAGTGGTTCCAGTAGTTTTTTCGAGTGCTTCCGGTGATTTGGGATATAAGATGAGGGAAACGGTGTGTAATCGTGTTTACGTCGCTTTGTGTAGATTTAATTGTGTGTGATTTTGGAGGTGTGAGTTGGGGTGCGCAAACTGTTTTGCAAGTATTGAAATTCTTGTTTAGAAATACAGATTTTTGTATTTGTTGAAATTCATTAAAAGGGTTACTCTAAAGGTAATGAGAATTAGCAAGGTATTTTTTAGGGAGGCGAATATTTTTTAAATGGAATTTTGTTTTAGAGAATTGGTTGGAATTAATTTATGCAAATTTCGCAATTTAGACTTTAAAAAGTGTATTAAGAGTTAATTAGGTTAGACGCGAGGGAATCTATTTCGAGGCAATTTTAGCACAGATTTCGCACTTTGTTGGCCACTATTCTGCTACGTTCCTCAGGCATGAGCAAGCATTCCACGTCCAGCGTGTATTTTTTATGCAGATAAACGTTCCACGTTCCACTCAACTATGTGGAAATCACTTTACCAAGCGTAAGTGATGTACTTTGATGTGCATAAGGCAGATCCTCGACAAATCGGCTACCCTGATGAGAAGACCTGAATCTTTAAGAGCACTTCTTCACTTTTGGAGCACGTTCTCAACCGTGCATTTGTACGGAAGATGCGTCTCAACAGTTTAGAGCGTTCTTCTCTACGCTTTCAGCTTCGTCCTTTCGACTTACAATTTGACCATTCTCACACAATCGAGCACAGAGGCAAAAAAGTCACAGCTGGAGCGGAAGTCTTATTATTCTCGATTAATTTTCCAAACTAACCTATACATTTTACTCTGACTTTACCGCGAAGAGTCGTATTCAGATGTGGCCGGTTGTCCGATCGAAGTTTATTCTCCAATCGAGACAAACGTCAGTATCAGTGCTCGCTACGTTCATCGACAAACCGCGTAATTAACTGTCAACAAATGTCACGACGATGTGTGATGGAAAATGTGGAAAAGTAGAGCAAACGTGATACTATTAAAAAGTCTGGTCTGTGTGAAAAAAAGAAGAATTGCTTCTACCACCTGGTAGTAGCAGAACTCTGATGATATCTGTCGAGCTTGAAATTGTTCGTTCTTTTCTCCCCCCCCGTGAAAATTTTATACGTCTTTTGAAATGCACGGCGAATTCGAACCTTTTTTTTTGGCAGAATATTTCCACGGAAATGGACGTCGTCATAAAGGTTCTTGTAAATGCAGCTAGTGTAAGCACGCGTTCCATATGTCACGTCACGTCGGGGGCTTTTTAATTACGCGAATAGTGCGTGGCCGCGGTACGCGCTTTTGAAATTTTGACAAACGCGTCAGAGGAAACTGCATTAATGCTTTTTATTCAATCTTCCTTTCCTCCGGCTGATGGTTGTCGCCCCGGTGAAAGAAATTTCGAGTTGCGATTTATTAGATTTCGCCGTTGGAATATTTTATGGGGCAACGTGCTCCAAGGAGATTCGCTGTGTTCAGAATTTAGGGGCGAAAATTGTGGAATTTAAACGAAAATTTGCTAATGGTAACTCTTGCCTTGTAGCATCGAGTCAGGCTTATGACAGATTCTAATCAAAATGCGACAAAAATTAATTTTAATTGAAAATTTAAGACTGAAGATTACCAAATATAACTAATCTTTCAGTTCATCCCGTAAGTTCGATCAGAACTCTACCAAATTCTACCGAAGAAGTGAAAAATTACATTTTTCCATCAAATTTAAAAATACCTTCCAAATATTGATCTAAATTTCGGTATAAAATTTCGCAGGGATTTATAACCTAATATAATATGCCATCTTTTCTTGCTTAACCCTTTGGGTACACATTTATTTGAAAATTTTTTTGCATTTGGAGCACATTTAATTTTGTGGGCAAGTAAAAGCAGTAGATTTTATGCAAGAATTAATTTATTTCGTATTATTCATTATATATACTCCTACATAATATTGAAATAACTTTAGGCAGTTAGTATTACAAAATACTCTTAAAACAAATAAACTCTGGTTATAATAACATTTAACATTTTCTTTTTCTTCCCAAATCCATTCATCTAATTTTTCACGAGAAGATTCACTATCGCTGCTTGATAAGCATCTTGTACGTCTTTTACGTCTTGGAATAATTTCACTATCGTTATCACTTTCTAGTTCGATATATTCATCATTTTCATTTTGAAATTCCCCTTTATCGCTTATCAGATTGTTCAAGATCACTACTTTCGTTAAAACTGTCGCTATCACTTTGATCAAATATATTCTCTATTTCTGCCATTATGGGGTTGTGTATCCCAAACAAGGTTCACCAAAATACTGAAATTATTTGTTCTGTTGCAACAGATACGCATTACTTTGAAATAAATCAGAATGAACTAGTTAAATGCCCAAACAAATGCATGACGTTCTGATACGTGAAATGTAGCCAAAGGGTTAATACAGTAGTAATTCAGTAAATAACTTACAAATTACGTTTTTTCATCAAATTTAAAAATACCTTTCAAACTAAATTTCGGTAGAAAATTCGACAGAAATTTTCGACCCGATATAATACAATACCTTTTCTCATACGGTAAACAACTTGCAGTCAGCAAAAAGAAACGATACGTGAAGCATTAAGAACAAAGGAAGGGAAATAACTGTAGCAAAAGAAGACGAAGAAGCGTAATGGAAAGAAGGCTTAACAAGCGTACATCTTCATAGAACAATGTTGTAGCATAAATCTGAATTGAGAGGCAAGTAGAGTGAAGTATATATCACTCAACTTCGAAAGCCTCTCTACTCGACCCAAATATTCCGCCAGGCGCACGTTTTACCTTCAGAAAATTGAACGCGTTCGCAACGTGTTGCGTTGGAAGCTGATCAAGAAGAGTAGAGAGTACGAACCTGAGCCGTAAACTTGTCACTTCGGTCCCCTATACACGCTGTGCACCGTATTTGCATCCGTTCGAACGATCGTTGATCTTTATTTCCTGTTTACACATCAAGCGCCGCGAGTCGGTTCTCGCTAATTAGAAGCGTCCAACCAGGAGGAATAATAAAAGCGCGAAAAATTGTTCATCTTGTAATCACGAACGTATTTCCACGATCCTTTTTCCATCTTCGATAATCATTCGCGTTTAAAAGTGGCGTGCTTGGTTTAATGCTAGTTTAATTAACATCGTCTTGTGACTCTCCCGTGTGTACGCTTACAATTAAAGCGAGAAATTTTTTCCTCTGTTTCTTATCTTTTATCTTTGGACAGGAAACAGCAACCGACGTTGTAGTATGTTTAATCGGGTATATAGCATGGCAAAGATAGAGGCTGTGCACGCGAACGACGAGAAAACGCGATTGCGAAACATCGGAATGCCTGATTGCGTTTCCTCGCGGAGGCGCGTTCGAAAGGACAGAAATTATAGGGCAATTTGAACGGCAGAGCCCACGTTTCCCATGGCGCCGCCGGATTCCTTTGTAATTTCGACCGCGTGCACTTTGTCCGCCACTCTTGACAATCGGCGTTTTCACCGGAGTTTACGGCCAACCTTTTTTAAGGTCCCCCTTTGTCAAGGGGGAAAAGAGATTGGCGAAGTGAGCGCGGCGATAACTTCGATCCTGGCGGGGTTTTCGGAGGGGAAAGCGTTTTGTGCGGGAGCAGCTCGCGTGACAGGTGGAAAATTTGTTGCGATTTTGCGATGCAGTTAGCGGGACGTTACTATTGCAAATTTTTTAAAAGAAGAAATTTCGAATTGTCAAATGGATAGTCAGCTTCTCATCGGGGATAGTCGTACGCGTGCTGAGAAAAGATTGGAAGAATTTGCCGAATGTCTGAGTGGACAAATTGTGAAGATCAATCCTTTCACTGTGGATTGCATATTTTGTTGCGTTTGAAAACACTTCGAAATACCATAAAACTCGTTTGCTGATATGTGCATTGATTAATACGTACTCTTTGTGTGGTACGGGCCAAACAGCGAGAGGGTTAAGGAATTAAAAAGAAAAGACAAAATTTCGTTTAATTAGAACGATTAGCTTCGTTTTACGGAGTGCATCAACTACGTGTGCATTTTACGCGTCAAATATATTTGAAGGGGTTAAAGTCATAGTGGAGTAAGTGACATTTGCGAAAATTTGGTCCTCAGTGCTGAAATGCAACGTAACGAAACTTTTCAAAAGACGAATAAAGTTAGTTACAATTGAGCAGGTTTTCTGGTAACATTGAATACGATAGAGTAGCGAATTTGACGCTGTGGAATTTATTTGATCATTTCTAATAACTTTCTCTGTTTGTGACTTACACCGCTATCACTTTAACCTCCTCATATGCAAATTTTCAGGCTGTTTTAATCGACGCAGGGGTAGACTGGATTGCGATTTTTTCCAATAGAATATCGATCAATGTCGAGTTTCCCTCTCGAATGAGGTAAAGGATTCGTGTTCTTCTTTCGCGGTAAGAATGTGCGAGAGGAATAAATAGCGTTTATATTGATATCATGTGTGTATATTAAGATTGTCGTATCCCTTCCGCAGAAACGATCAGATTTTCCCTGCAAAATCACGATTGAACCACATGCACAAGTGTATCGAACCACTCGATCTTTTCTCAACATCGCGTAAAAGTAATCAGTCGAACGGCAATTAACTCCGGCACACCTAATGCTTCGCCTCGTTAATAGAAGAACGGCGACGTGAGCCGTTATCAGATATGCCAGCGTAGGACGTATCGCATGCCCAGTTTCCTCTGCCTTCTCGTTACACCGACGCAGGTCTGTCTTTCCCCTCTGGCTTCCAGAAATATTGACGTTCAATTAAAAATCACTCGGTACAATCTCTCGTAAAAAAAGAATTACGTTAAATCTCACTTTGAAAATCCCCCGGCAGCAATCGCGCTAAAATAACAGGCTTTCTTCGAGCTCGTTAGACACACTCTTATTACAATTATCGTAATCATCGTCATCGTCACGTACAATTTTCCACTTTTCTACCGGGTAAAAGTCGTCAATTGGACTCCGGCAGAAACGTACGAAGAAAAATCCCGGCTTCTCTCCTCCTCGAGCCATTTCTCCCCTCGTTTCCACGAAAGCGGCAGTTCGCGTTCGTTTAATTCGCCGCGAAACGAAGGAGCAAGAGGTGGTAGAGTATTCGTACGTGGAAGTAACCCACTGGCTATGCCTATGGCGTAAACTTGGTAATCCTCGAAGCGGCGCGAACTAAACGCGCGGCTAAATCCAATACTTCGCCTCATCTGGTTAGGTATATACCTAGGCGAACGAATGGCGGAAAGGATTGGGAATGCGCCGCGCTCGTATGTAAAGCACGAGGAGTGTGGAAGGTAAAGGGCGAAGAGAGGCGTGTATGTGGAGCAGAGCACGCTTCAGAGGCCTGGAACTCACGGCAAATCTATAATTTTCTCGAGTATCTCCGATAACTACTTCCGAAACTACTTATATACTTTGGAAGATCCTCGGGACTAGATACGCGGCGCGCCGGCGGATAATCGAAACGAGGGAAGAACCTGGCCAGAAATAAGGGATACTCGGCCTTCTCGAAGCGGAGATCGAGCATTACCGTGGTATTCTCTCCCGTTGAATAGAGAGAATGATCCTCGTCGATAAAACCAACGTCTTGCACACTCTCGCGGAAGATTTCAATCGAATTCAACGCCTCGTGATACGGAACCCTCTGCTTCTTCTGCTTCGCTATCGATTCGGCTAATTTTATCGCGGATCGAGAAGTAGTCGTTGCTTGGATGATTTTTTGGAGAATTGTGCGAGTGATGGAATGCTCATGAGTGTTCACGAGCACCTTTTGCCACACTTTCTTTTTTTATTTAATCCTTAACTTTTGTCCTTCGAGCATTTCTATCTTGATTTACTAGAAGAAATTTAAAAATGGTAAATTTTTAATTTTGAAACGCCGAAATGAGAAATAAATTTTAATTGTAAAATATGCCGCAGTGAGAGGGTTAATGTAGAGTGACGGAAGTGCGAAAGAAGAGTGTTTTGGGGCAGTGTTTTTGAGAACATCGTGCGAATGAAGGATGTGACCACTCAAAGATTTGACCACTGAAAGACTGAATGTCTGCCTATAGTGAAAGAAATAGTAAATTAGTGAGAGAAATCGAGAGAGTATAATCATTTAAGCACAGACACAATTATTTCTTAAAACACCACATAAAAATGCAATTATTCACATAAAACCCCCACATAATGAAACTGAATTACAGAAAATTCTCTACAAGAGTAGGAACTTTCATATCTACCATAGAATCTGAATAATTTTTCAAGGTATTTTATTAAGAAACGCGCACATAGTGTTCAATTTTTTATCTTAGAATTAACTTACTTTATCTTACGAACTACTTAAAGTTCGAACATTCAACTGTGTGTGAGAATCAGAGTGTCGACGGGTACGCGTAGTTCTTAGCTTGGTATCCTTTTGCAAAAGTGAGAATTTTCTTTGGAAAAGGATACCAATTACCAGGTCCCACCACGAGGAGGTGACTACGCAAGGGACCCGACAAAAACACATGCCCTACTGGCAGCTCTCTATCTTCAGAGATACGCGATTCTCATACGTAGCAAAGGAAATAGATACTTGTATCAAAAAGAGTGACTTGTATTTCACTTTAAATCGCAACTCTAATCATTTTCTCATTCCCAATGCAATATTTAAACTCTAAAAATTTCGTACTCTTCCTTAATAAGATGTTGAAAATGTAGATGGTATTTTATTAATTATGCTACGAATGAGTCGCGTATCTCTGTAAGAGAGCGCGCACATGGTATTCAGTACAATTTTTCTATCTTGGAATTAGTTGTTTTATTCGATTAGTTAAAGTTAAAACGCACGCGTCCCACGACGTCCATCGGCGGATGAATAGAATATTTTCTATTGTCTTATGCTAACTTATTTTATCTTACGAACTACTTAAAGTTAAGACACTCGTTCACGCTCACTTCATACTCGGTACAGTTTTCGATCTTAGAATTAATTAAAGCTAACATGCGATAAAAAGGTACATTTTTCAAACATACAATGAAGCTCTGTAAGAAAAGTATATTATTAAATTGCAATAGGAGGATAAATTGTTAGGATATCTTTATTATATATA
>NW_017100231.1:1341526-1344274 GCF_001263275.1 Habropoda laboriosa | reverse complement strand
TCAATGTTTGTTTGTTATAATATCGTGAAATGAATTATATTACACATTTTCTCTATTCACACTGAATTTAAAGACTATAACGATTGAAAATCAAGTTGACCTGTGGTCATTTATCAAGAATAATCATAATAAAGCTGAAATTATTGTGTTAAATAATTTTTTTAATACGAATTAGGAATTTATTCAACGTTTGCTTGTTACAATACCATGAAATAAATTATATTATACGTTTTCTATATTTACACTAAATTTATCGTTCTATTTACATGTCATAACAATTATAACTACACGTTATGCTGCGTCCGTTTGTTTTTTCTGTGCAGTTCAACCTGATTTACTTAAATTTACGTTGCGAGACAGTATAATATTTACAATTCTGTCTGAATTTTTGAAATTCAGAAAAACACAGGTAAACTTCCATTGCATTTAAACGATATTCTCCACCAAACTGGACAAAGTACATATTCCTATTTAGGCCATTGTTCGGATCATTCCGTAGCTCGCGCATTTTGCCCAAGTTTAAAGCATCGTCCAAATTGAATTTTTAAAAAACTTTATTTCTACACACGTACATACAACAGAAAACCGTTTTCTCCAGTAATTCTTGTCACTCCTTGCACACCTTATCGAAACACTCGTAGATTACACGGAGAACCGTTTCCCCAGTTGTAAAAAGAATTCTTATTCCACAGTTTCCGAGTCTAAATTAGTTAACCAGCGTTCTTATTTTTTTTTTCACCGAAAAGAAAGAAAGAACGAAGTCCACTTAATCCATACTAATCCTCAAAGGTGAAGATTACAGTTGCCCTAGCTGTGCATGGGTAAAACTCGCACGAGAACATCCGCAATATCTCAAATTCATAATCTTCTCTATTTCGTGGATAAACAGAGAAAAGCAGGAAATGTTCCGATTGAAGTAAAAATATTTGCAACGGTCAAACGAAATTGTTTGCTGAATTTTGGAGTTTTAAAACTGTTGCACTAGTATACTTCGCGGGGGAATTTATCGTTTTCACGGAAAGATAAACCCCCGAAGGATTTTCGTTCCAAGAAACTGGAAACGTTAACGCGATACAGAGAATACTTTTTATTATTTTCTGTATACTGTATGCGTGTGTATACGTGCACACGAAGCCACGTGACGTGGCTGATTCTGTGTATACACCGAGATAGAATTTCGCTTAATCCGGAAATTGAAATAATCGCGCGTTTTACCTTACACCGTGTATGCCACGCGGGGAACTTTTATACATATAATTACAAGCTTAGCGGGATCGATGTTTACGTCGAGCGAAGCTTTAATATAATTATCTTTCACACGGGTATAACGTCTCTCGTCACAGCACCCAGCTATTACGAATTTTTTCCGAAAATCTTTCATTAATACAAGTCGTTCGATTTTCTCATCGGTGGGAAATTGTATTTCGCGTAGGAAATTTCAACCGAAGCAATTAGGGAGGAAAGTGATAATAACGATAATTCTGCTCTTTGCTTGCATTAAGCATAAAACGAAGAACAACCTTTTAACGAGCAGCGAAGAACGCATTCTGTGGTTTCTATTCTGTAGTTCCTTCCGGATTGCAATGAGAGACTTACGGTGTTGTAGCATTTATCGAAGTTGTATCTAAGTGAAAAGCAAGCCTGAATTGGTAGAATACTTGAAAATTACTTTCACAGCTTAATTTTCAACGAAATCAGGATGTGTTTATTTAAAAGACACCCTGCATATAAACAAGCACGTAGATGTACTTAATGTTGTACAATAGCAATTTGCAATGCTCATTTAACACTCCTTTGGTAGCGTACGTTGTACAAATCCGGCAGAAAAGGCATCTCGCGAACCTTCGTTTTTAATTAAACTACGAATTAATTAAACGTGAGCCATTGTTGCATTAAGCTCTTTTCACCAGGAATCACATTCAGTTGGAACGTGTCCACGAGGCGAATAACAGTTGTTTTCTTCCCCCCTTTTCGCTCATCGACGTGACACGTTGGAAAAGTTTGTCGCGTTGGTTCTTGTCTTTGCCCGTGGAGCGTAGGTCAGAAATATTCCGGGCATTTTGAGCGTGTGCCTCGATAATTCGTCGAGCATGATTTTCCAATGGGGCGGATATCGGTTTGGTGATTAGCTATCATCGTCGCGAACTCTCGTGCGTAAGAACGTCTGGAAATTATCTCGCGATGAGTGTCATCCCACAAAGCTTCCATTCTCTCTGTTTTCTCTCTCTCTCTGTTCTCTCCCTGTCTGTCCTCATTTTTTCTCTGTCTGTCCTCTTTCTCTCCTCTCTCTCTGTGTCTCTCTCTCTCTCTCTCTCCCTCCCTCCCTCCCTCTCTCTCCTCTTTCTTTCTCTGTCTCTCCTCTTTCTTTCTCTGTCTCTCCTCTGTCTTGCTTTGTCTCTCCTCTGTCTTGCTTTGTCTCTCCTCTGTCTTGCTTTGTCTCTCCTTATTCTCTCTCTGTCATCTCGTGTCGCGTTTCGAGTGGCTGGTAATTAACCAAAATGTCGGGACACGCTTAGCGGAGGGACAATGGATCCGGCTGGTCGACGAATCGGAGAGGCTGTTGGTTGGAAATGACGGAAATCGAGATCACGGCTGGGCTTTTATCATCTACCAATTAAGCGGCTTCTCTATGGGTTCTCGACGAGTCGGTAACCCTCGTGAGTGGTAAAAAGCATCGGGAAAAGTTGCGGTCGCGTTTCACCGGGGGGGGTTCTTTGATGATCGTGTGTGCTGCCTGCTGTGCAACTC
>NW_017100231.1:1321178-1341493 GCF_001263275.1 Habropoda laboriosa | reverse complement strand
CGGAAGCTGCGATCGCACGAGAATTGTGTCACAGTGTTATGAGGGAAAATCGATTGTTTCACGTGTGTGTCTGTTTGTTACGTTTGCGAATAGTGTTATGCACCTTTTGTTCCTTCTACCAGGGTTATCCATGCTTTTGCAGCGTTTCGCTGTCGTGCTTTGGACGATCATTTTTCATCTTTACCAAAAAAAGCCTAGTTTAGGATGATAGAATTGAAATGTATACATATTTCAACACCTTAACAGCTGAAAACAATGTAATTTGGACGCGAGAAACTTGTTTATTTAGTGTCTGATTCACGGATAAAAATAAAAGTATTTTGTTTTGGAGGAGTTAGGCTATTTTATGTGAAAATTTGAGATGGTGTGCCTTGGCTGTCGAAAATTTGACAAAATTTGGTTAACCGAGTGTTGCAGGAAGTGGGTTTGATCTAGGAATATATTTTACGAAAGAAAATGACGAGTTGAATGTTCATAATCTGTAAAATCATAAAACTTGTAGATCCGGTGGACGTATTTTTCTAAAAAATTAAAAACTTTCAAGTCAATGGGTTTTATTGCTACAACGTGTCTAATTGCAGGATTTCAGGGATTTAATTTCAAGAATATTGTGCACATGGTAAAAACCTGATAAATCAATTATGATTTTGGTGCTGAACAATTTTCAAGCTAGAAATTTCGACGTAAGTTCGTCAAACGTACAGGTTCGACAGGTAGAATCTCGTAAGAAATATCGAAGATGGAAATGGACAGATGCGTACAAAGGATACGATCACGTTTTCAAGGAAATGCGCTTGTGATCAATCGTAATCAATTGAACATCTATATATGCTCGTGCAATGTGATATCGTCCATACGATCCCGCTTTTCTTATATCGATACCCGGCACAAAGAGACGTTCCTATTGGAATAAGTATTCTTACAATCTGTTTTGTACCGGGCGTCTTGCGATATATTTCCTCGTTTCAGAGGAAATCGTTTCGGAAAGCCTGTGTCGTATATCACTGCGACTCACTGTCTTGCGTGTATCGCTTGTTCTAGATGTTCCAGTTAATATTTGCAACATTTTTTATCGAAACGATCTTCGAAGCTTGAAAGTTTCAAGTAACTCGTGGAGGATTTACGACAGGCGAGCAGCGAATTTTTAATTTTCGGCGTGTGTCGTAAACCTTGCAGTAGGTTTTTCATCTAGGCTTGCATACACTTCATGTTCCACTTCCACTGCAAATACTACGGAATGATCTTCGAATTTTTCGCAACACAGTGTCCTAGACGAAACACTCTTCTCTCGAAATTCTCGTTCCAGCATCTCGCGCAAAATTAAGTTGTTCTGTTAACACTAACATCTTTCCAAAAAACGTGAATGTTCAATACTGGTAAGTATCATCGTTCGTAACTTTCCTAATCTATTTTCTACATGTACGCTTCCATTTCTATCGGTACGAATCTCGTGTACTCGCGTCGGTTTGCGTTGCGTTGCGGATACTTCGGATACCTTTTAACGAGGCCTGAAGCGGTCACGGAGTACTTTATCTCGAACGTTATGGTGTATATAAAAAGACTTGGTTGATCGTTCAGTGTTCGGACTGATTGAATAGCTGGTTGGTGTTCGGAACAAGACTGATTCGAAATTCGGAAGAGGACATGCGTCGAAGTTACCGAAGGCGGAGTTAAATTTGGGAGGTGAAAAAATGGGAGGATATAGAAAATCGATTATCGGTCGTAGGGTGTTTCTTAAGTAGATGGAGAAATGGTAAAAGTGGTGGTAGAAGGATGAGGTGTCTGGGAAATTCCGGGAAAAAAGGAGATCTGACATGAAAGAAGGAAAGTACTACCTTAATAATTAGGAAGTCGGAACAATAGATCGTAAAAACGAGTCTTGAAAACGCCGTTCGTTCATGATTTTACCGAGAGTACGCGTCTCTAACCGTCTCGGCTAATCCTATGTGCCGCGGGATCCTTCAGGTCCGGCTTACAACTCCCTTGAAATCTTAAACTAAAGAAAAGAAAATGTTCGGTACAGAGCAAATCGAATTTTCCAATCACGGTTCATTTACATAAAACTTCACTTTGTGGAAAGTCGCCGATGGATCATTTCGACTCAGCTGCTAGTTCCAGCGTTAATTAAGTTACGCAAAGAGTACACGTCGCCGATAACTCATTCCATACATCTCAACCTAAGCACGACTTAAAAAGAATCCCGTTGCCACTCAATTTACCCCGATCGAAGCAGATTCGAAGGTACGAATAAACCAAGTCGAGCAGATATTCCGCGAGCAATAGTCCGCAGACTCCGAATTCCTCTTCTTCCTGCAGGATACTCATGCTTGGTAATTGATCAAGAAACGCAACGGTGCAGCGATACACGAGGCTGGTCACGGGGCGGAAGTCGATAATGCAAACGAGATCGAGTTCGGTCAGCGGTTCTTATCGTTCCTAATGAAGAAAAATTGCCCTGTTTCCCGTAGAAGACCGAGAGTAAATAATCGTCGGAATTGGATCGCGTGGAACGCTGCTTTGGGCTCCAGAGCAAGAGGGGAGCGGAGAAGAAGGTTTGCACGCGAATCTGCAACAGGATCAAGACGAAATGGCCTGCATAATTGAGACACGACGTGTATGTACCAGAGAGACACTTCCTCGTCGACGACGGTGTGTTTCCGGTGACGACGTTCCAATCGCGAACAGCCGAGCATTCTCGGATCGATCCAATCGGTTTATTTTAACCCTTTGACGTGTTATTTTCCTGAATATCCATCTAAGCGTCGGTTATTTACTGTTTTAGCAATAGATTAATTCAATCTGGCAGTCTTCAGTTTTACAAATGAAGTCGAAAATTGGAGTTAAAATTAATTTTTCTTATTGATGTAACTGTTCTTATCGGATCTCCGCGAAAATCTGTGGCACGAGTTTGACTCTTCATTATACAGCAAGGGGTTAACGAATTGAATCGAAGTAATCAAGGCCTCTCTGGTCTCTGTTCTTCGAACGCTCGATAAGAGGCTTGATTTTGTCTCTCTGTCCATCATGAGAATGGGTACGACGACATTTGACCTGGAGAATTAAGGACGACCGTGGTTGTGCCTGCTTGATTACCGTTAACCTTCGATACCACGATGAAGAATCTCCCCCTGCGTCCCGTTAGCCGATTGATAATGGCCGGAGACGTGCGAACCGATTTATTAGGCCGCCTCTACTGCCGGATGATGAGAGAATTTTGTGGCTGGCGCGTGATTCGAATGCGCACGACCATTTGTTCCGCGTTTCGCGTGTATCGGATGCTGTGTATTTTGTTGCGTGTTACTTTCGTGAGTTTTGCGACTCAGGGAAGTGGATTGCGTTGTGAAAATTGCTCGCAGAAAAATTTTTTTTTGAAAAATTCTTCATTCAGAAATTGCGTTCGGGTGAATTAGAAAGAAATTTGAAACTTTCTCTGTGGAATATTGAACTTTATTAGATTTTATCGAACGTTAGATATGAAAAATTCCTGTAATATTACGTAGAATAAATTGTTTTCAGTTCGAAAAAATTTACTTGCCAGAGGAGGAGCAGTTATTTGAAGAAAAGAAAATTAACTAAATTCGTTGAAGCAACTGAAAACCGGCATCGTGTGTATCCTACACTCAAAAGAACCAGCAACCTTGCAATTAGAACTCAACGTTGATAACACTTGCTTCTCTCTGGAAATTCGTTCGATCGATTCTCCCTCTAAATTTTCCCGGCACTCGACATTGCAGCGAAAAATTGTCACGAAAAATATTCTATTTTATCATTGCCTCGTAACACGATCTCCGTGTCCTCTACTTCATTTCCTGCGATAAATTTTCATTTCGCGAAATTCGTCGCTCCTGCGTCCCACATATTTGTACACTCGTTTCACTGGCAATCTAAAAACAGCTATACCCAGACTCTACCATAAATAACACATTTATTCGTCCACTTTAAAAAATCCACTTTTTTGTTTGTTTCAGGTAAATTCAAGATTTACACCTGGTATCGCAAAATTCTACATCAGAAGACACATCTTGCAGAAAAGAAATTGGTATCGTTGGTACAGTGGGCCATACAGAGAGCCACGATACGAAAACTACATTTTTTGCGTTAAATAAAATCACAGTATCGAGGTTTTCATACTGGATAATTTTTAATTGACGATTGCAGGAAACGGGATGCAAAAACGCGATTAGAGATTTGTAAAATGTAATTATGATAGAGAACACTGTTAACGCTTTATCGCTTCGAAGGAAAAGGATCACTCTCGATATTGTTTTCCTTATTTACGTGGTCTTCGCGACCCGCATCCCTCGTATTCGCAGAAACACACTCGTTCTTGTTTAATAACAACGAGCTTCGGAAGGCCGTGGCCCCCGCTTTGCATATTCGTGTCGCATTCGTGTAACTCGGCCATATGATCGGCCTGCTCCGGTCATTGACCACCTACACGATTATAACAAAACAGTTAAACTTAGCTCGTGTATTTATAAAAAATACAGTTAAGGAGTAGCATTAAAGTTAGTATTTAGTTGAGCTACCTTTTGCTGCAATTACAGCCTTCGTTCCTTTATCGATACATTTTAAGAAATTCGCTATGCGTTATAAGCAGCAAAAACACAAGAAGAAAAATTCAAATGCTGAAGATCTATAAACCAACAGAACTGTAACACCGTAACTGTACTAATACAAAACAACGTCCACATGACAGATAATACTGCCTAAAGTATTACCAACTCTATACTTGCAATTTGTAAACATCGACGGTTGATAACAAAAATTCATTGTAACTAGGTTTTCATCTAAAAACTAATTCTTACAACATGAAACCGTCAATTTCCTCCAAGTGGCTCTAATAATACCCTCACCCACTGTGTATTCAATATTTTTCTCGTCACGTTGAACCACATTCTTCCAAATAACGACAAGCTTGCTTTCCAAACGCGTTTACTTTCGCCTTGAAAAATATCTCAAACAGTACACGTGTATGTTCGTACCCCCAAAGTGCACACGTATCCCCTTAAAACACGTCATGGGATTGCTTTGTCCCGGAAGGTTTCGGTTTCTCTCGAATCGTAATGCAACAATCTTCTCCTCCGTGTCCCCGTTCGCGGCGAAACAGTAACAGAATAAGAGTAGAAGAGGAAAAAAGGTGAACGTGCATTATTCCCGACATTTAACCGAGGCATTCAGGAGAGAAGCCGTAACTGTGCCCATATTTACCACGATTCCCTGTACGAATCGTACTTTGTAACGGAGCCATGGCTGGATAGAGAGAGAGAGAGAGAGAGAGGGTGGTCGATACAAAAGCGGGGCCCATTCACTCGTCCGAGCTTTTTATCGTTAAATATTAGAGGGTCCTGGCTTTCTCGTCCGTTGCGTAATGCAATTGCGGAGAAAAGAATTTGCCTGTGGCATATGACGGCGTTTCCTGCACTTGCCGTTGCCAATGGCTTTTCCATCAATTCTTGCTTCCGCGTGTGGCCATTGTAAGTGGCAACCATTTTCGTTCACGAACTTCACGAGTAGGAGGAGAGTTTTAATGGCGGAGCAAATGAAAGATTCCAAGTGGTTATGCGGTTCAACAACTTTTTCTTTCTCTCGGTGCTACTCGAAACTGAGATTACCCTCGTGTTTTTTATGCCAGTTCTTAAATTACCAACGCCGATAATTCTTCCCTGTGAAATTTCGATTGTGATTGCTTCCTTGTGTATTCTAATAATCTTCTGTCTTTTTCTTTTTGGTGTGTTATTTGGAGATTTGTTTAGTTTCACGGAGTTTTTGAGTTAGAGTCGACGTAAGAATTTGTCCCTTCAGATATCGTACAATGATAAATGACGAATGATAATGAACCATTTTTTTACGCATTAATATTACACCGAAGCTTAGTATTTTACGACTAATATTACTCTGAAATATTGAAATAAAGGTGGTACTGGCCGAGAGTGGCCAAACGAGTGCAGAATAATTTGACTATTCGGGCCGCAAAGGGTTAAAGAGGTGAAATGTTTTAAACGAAGGGACGAATGGACCAGAATTTCCGTGTCACGTATTAATGAATTTATCATTGACGTTACACGACAATCTAGCGGCCAAGACATTCGATATTAGGCTAAAGGGGCCATAATGTAGGAATCAATGGCCAGGAATCGATTTGCCGAGAAGCCCTCTAGCCCGTGCGAGGGTTACTGACACAGATCCTTTGTCCCAGCATCACATGCCTGAAGTGCAGCTCCGCTTGATTAGGACACTCCTAGGTTTACCTAGCTCGCTCCAGAGACAGTAATATTTGATTGTTAGAAGCATTTCCCACTTGCCAGAACTTGACTGATATCCATCAAAATGGTCAATTTCAAAGGATATGCAATATTATTCGTTTAATTATTACACATATCTCGTTTCGTTATTCTGTCAGAGATTCTTCTCGGCAGAAGGTTGACAAATTAACCTGTTGCCTTGCGATGACGAGATTACACTCGTGTCGAGATCATAGTCATGATGTAACGAGAGAAACGTAATAAACGTGGATATTAATTTTAACTTCAGTTTGTGCTTGAAACTTATCAAACTTGTTACTTAATACGTTACCGATAATTAGGATAATTTAATTTACTGACACTTTACTGATAATTGTTGACCGATCGTGAGTTAATTTCTCTAAAAAGAATAGCCTTCTTTTTGATCAATTGTGGCCTATTCGATGCATTCAAATTTATCAGAAATTAAATACAAATATTTCAGACATATTGAAACATATTTTTGGTTAAAATAGCCAGTCAGAAGAGTGTTAATACCCTATCGAAAAATAGCAAGATTGAGCAATGGCAAAAGGGTCGCAGAGCAAAGAGTCAAACAGCGGAATCGAAGTGTCTAAATTACACTAAAAGATAACGATCCCCGTGCTCCATTAGCCGCGACGCAATAAAACACGGTCAAACGGATCCAATAATCGATGTCGATTAAAGCAACAGAAGTGCACAACACCGGCTCCGGCTATTCGAGCAATTATCTCAAAGAAACTAAAATCCTCCAATAACCTGAGCAGCTTAATTGCTGGAAGGGCCGGGGTTCCGTTGGAAAAACAGGCTCGAATCCGCCAGTTTTGCGCCCCGGACGCGATCGACCAATCCTCGCATTCTTCTCTAACAAGAAAGAAACGAATCACTCGGCGAGAGAAGGCCGGAGAGAGCCTGTTCGTGGTTGAATTCCTCGAACGTCTGTGTGTCTCCCCGTTCTCGTGGAAAACGAACAGAGCCTCTGCGAGTGCTTGAAGCGAGCAAACGATATTACGCGTTCGTACACACACACACGTGCAAGAGAGTAGTAGAGGCAGCAAAGGGCCTACCTAATTTCATTACAGCGTTTGATGTTTACTGCGCCCGCGAGACCGCAACGAACTCGCCTCGCTTTTCCTCTCACGTGGCATCGTTGTCCTGTTTCCACCAGAAGCACCAGAGTCCTTCCTCGCCGCGGCACTCGAACGATATCGCGGAATTCGGGACAGGAGGCGCTTTCATAACTTGCCCCCTCGTTGCTTACCAGTCGCGAAAACTCGCGTTATCGAGTTTGTTCGCGTGACGTAACAGAGAATCACCTGGCCACGCGGCTTTCTTTATGCACAGTTGACGTTATCAGAGGGCTGTGTGTCGCGCCCCGATGAGTAACGATAGAGAGGAAGCACAGTTTGGAAGGAGATTTTGATGGAGGGATGTGACTTTGGTTGGGGAGTGGTCTTCTGGAAGGATTGTTTCGTCTGCTGAATTCGTGGTGTGTTAGGTCGTATCGTGAGTTTGTGTCGAATTTTGTCATTTGGGTCGATATTTGTGACGATCCTTTAAATTTGATAAAAATCTTCTTTGTTGGTAAGACCACTGTCGTCGCTGTAGTCCCTCTTTGGATTTTTATCAGCACGTTGATTGTCATGGTTGTCATCACTCATCGGAGGGCCTGAAATGTTTAGAATAATTAAAGTAAAACGGATATTGTCAACTAAAAATTTCGAACATCATAGCTAACTAGACATTATTTTGAATTAAAACAAAAAATTTTTAATAATAGTGCATAATAAGCATAATATAATACTATGCTTAACATAATGAAAATTTTCTTCGGGCAATTTTCCCCGTTGAAGCATGAGCTAATAGTTTGAGGCGGTGAACGAAGAGAAAAATATTTTTTATTGTTTTTTATCGAGCAAGGTTTGATTAATTCAATTCACTTCTAAGTAATGTTATACTTCAATTTTTGAAACACTGACGAGATCTATTCAATTTCACGCAAAAATAGAACCATTTGTTAGGGATATTAAAGGCTCCATTGATCCTAGAAATGAAATTGAAATTCCTTTCGGTCGACCCAGTACATCCCAATCTTCCATATTTTTTACTTTTCCACCGTTACATCTCACATTTCAGCGTCATCCATATTAATCCGGAACAGATATTCGACGTTGAATATGCTATAAGCCTCCCTAACCGCGATAAGTCTCGTCCAATGAATAATGCACCCTCTGCACGCTTCTAATTTTTACGAAAATCTCACCTTAGCATCATCTACTATCTGAATAAACCTGCCTCCACGTATCTCATCCAACAACGTAACCCAAACAACACACGCACACACACAGAGACACTCCTACATCCTCTTGATTCTGTAATAATATCTTGATATCCGTCACTCTAGTCGAGTACCTACCATCGACTTTTCGCTTCTCATTGATTCGAATCATTGTCACGGGGTCGCGTCACAGGAATATGTCGCAATTGTCGTAGAAGATGTATGCCAATTGATTACACGTCATCAATCTCCTAGCCGTGAGAACCGCGAGTCCAGCAACGTGCATGACAATCTCGACTGCGAGGCAACCAACGAAGATCTATCGCATTGTCTTTCTGTAGCCGGTGCCTTGGCGATCGGGAGAGCCTGTCTATTGTGCGTCCCACGTACGTACATACGTACAGAGAGATCGGTGGCAAGAGGTGAGATCGACGTATCGAAGAATCATCGTGCTGGGTGTCCGTGTCAAGCGGCCAGGTACCACGTCGTTTATCGATCGAAACGGTTACAGCCGGGTAATTAGCGTCGACGACCTGTTGTCTGTGGAATCGCTAACCTCTTGCTCGACTTCCAATTCTAAAGCAGGAGAGAGAAGTTAAGTTTGCAGTTCGAAACAAGGAGGAAAATGACGAAACTGAAATCTAGCGCTTTCATCGGAGAATCTCTTTGGTTTTGGTAGTTTCTGATCGGTACGAATGAGATGTATAGTTGACGGAAGCGATGTAGCGTGGTCGTCAAATTTTTTCAGTCGTTAGAGCGTAGAATTTAGAGAGATAAGAAGTTCCGAATCTCTTTCAGAATTGGTGCTTCCATTGCAGTGTATTTAGAAAAATTTCTCTGCAGGTTAGGTTAGGCTAATCAAAATCAGCTTTTTTCTTCCTACTTCTAAAAGCGGTATTCCGGTCTAGGAGTGTCAAAAAATCGATTTTTGTATTTTTCGAATGTTTGCAGTCTTGAAAATATATTCTCCAAGTGCTTTTTGAAATTCTCTACACCAGAATACCCCCTTAACAGTAAAATCACTATTAAACAGAAGGTGACGAAGGCTTAATACCATATGGCTTTAATAAAATATTGCAAGACCTCGCTATATTTCTTCCACCGACTATACATTCCTCGATTCCTCCCATTTGCCTTCTTTTTGAACACTTTTTTTTTCATCGCCACTATACGATCTTGTCAAGAATTCGATGAATAGAGAAATTTTGCGAAGGTAACAGATAAATCGACAAATATTCTTCAACATTCTCCTCGACGGTATTAAGTCATACTAACCAGACGTAGGTCGAGCAAGTTTCATCGATCACGAAAAGCGGGCAACGTGCTGCCGCGTGGCAGGCAATTCAGTTCGACCATGGAGAGAAATCGTGAATTTTTTCGATGCTTTCTGTATGCTCGTTTTCGTTTGCAGCGTGGTAGAGGTAGGCACGTATCCCTCGGCATGATTATAGGGATAGAATGTGTGCCCCGTAAAGGAAACGCAAGCTATCTAGCAACGACCAATTAAGAAGCTCGATGGAACGTGGTAAATAAGTTGGGCGCAAGGAAATTCCAGTACACGCGGTGGCGTTCTGGAGATCTGAACTTTTTCGAATGTCTCCCGTAATTTCCTCAAGGTTCTCCAGTGTTTTCTCCAGATGGTTGCAATTTGCGGAATAATAACCGTCTATTGGTTCACGCGTGAACGCATCTTCTAGACGGATCGTAATGAAATTCACATCGAAGTGTCGTTTCTTACTATTTATTTTAACGTTAATTTATTCTATCAAGAATGATCGAATGTATCTGGTTTCAATAGGAGGTGAATAAATCTTCTTATTTAAACGTTCATATTTGCAGAAGTTGAAGACTCTGTTCCAGTAGCTTGTTTCAGCATTTAACATGTTAATCGAGTCGCATCTGGATTGTACAATACTTCTGTTTCTTCTATTTCTCCGTTGCCTTATTTATTATGATCGTTAATGATAGCTGGAACGTGTGCGTTGGCAATAAATTTCACACGTCTCTGGAGTGTAACCGTGAGTTATAGTTTAATATACGTTAATCCATGCTAATCAGCTGGCGTTTAATTGAAATAAGCGTTCGAGGTGTTGCAGCATCGTTTGATATATCTTCGATCTTGTGCATGCATTACCGTTAAGCCGTGGCTCGAACGTCTTCATTCGTTTTCGCGTTTTGTAATTTATGCGGAGGGAAACGGCGAATTTAAAAGGTTACACGATACCGAGAATGCTAAACGGCTCTTCATTATAATTGTACATATCTCTCCTCTATTTAACACGCTAGAAATCGTATATGACGTTTTACTTTCGCGTGTACGTTTAGAAAAATGTTCAATCGCGCAAATGAACCTTCTTCGACAATTTGCAGTCTCTAATGCTTTAACATTTTTTTTTTTTTTTTGAGAATGCATCTATCGATCGTCCTTTTCGTAATGGATACTAAATTGAGATTAGTCTTTGTTCAAGTATAGGAGATAGTAAATTACTGATTTTTACAATGATATTTAAAGACTGAATCAAAGCTAATGTGTGCTTCATGCGGTCCTGATTGAAATTTTGGACACTGTCTTTGCTCAAGTATAGTCGGCGAAGGAAATGTAACGAACTCGTTGATTACCAATTAATGCAGTGACATTCAAAGACCGAATCAAAGGTAAAGTGTAGCATTGACTAAATGGCGGGCACTTATCTTCTCATGTTTTCTTCCTCCAACTATACTCAAGTGAATGTGCGCCCCATCGGGTCAAAATGACCCATTAGCGACTTTTCAGAAGTGAATTTTTATGCAACTCAAACGTGACTGGAAAATTAGATTCGTGTCGGTGCAGAAACACCAAGTTGGAAAGATACAAACGATAATACTTGCCAGTATCGAACATTCACTGTTTTTGGAAAAGTTGTTAATGGGTCATTTTTGACCCGGCCGGTAGTTGTAGTGTTAATTATGGAAGGATCAAGCTTAATCTAGTCTAACCTCTTCTTGCAATCGTGCTCTATTGATTCCATTTTGCAAAGAACACAGACTAAACCCGCAAGAAAGTGTCTTCCTCGAGAGAACACAGGAAACGCATCGATGCTTCGCCAAGCAAGGAGAGCTCAACTTTTCCTACGAAAGGAATGTAAGAAACAACTACCTACCCTTTCAACTTACAATTCTATTTTATTCAATTTGTGAATGGCTTGGCAATTGTCTATTGCTGTATTTGCCAAAACTCTGTCGTAAGTCGATATTTTTGGGAGTCTCCAACCCAGCTCTGAGTGTCCTTCCACCTTTCACATTTTATCCTCGTCCACCAGAGACGACAGCTCCCGAAAGCCCGCCATTGCACGAACACAAAATTGATTCGTAATTCTCGGAAGACGCGAAAAGGTGAAACTAATAGCTAGACATTCGCGATCATGAATCTCCCGTAGAGGAGGAAAGAGAGAAAGAGATTCCCAGGAATTCTCCGTGCCGACCCCATTGCGTTAAGCCATTACGTCCATTACGTCGCCGCCACGATGCCACCTCCACCTCCGTTCTCTCGACCTCGCCTCGAACTCCTAGGCTGCGCCGCGACGCGATAAGCACGGTGGATCGCGTGCAACGCGCGACTCTCGCGGTTTCAAACTCTCCTTCCTTCGTTCGTCCACTGTATCCCCCTGAACTAACGGCCGCCCTCGACATCGGATCGTTTATTAATTATGGACGAAGCGCAGGTAGAAGAGAGGGCGAGGCCAGCGCTCGGTTGATTTAGGCGTCGATCGAAACGGACGCCCGAAAGAGGATGTCCGACGCCGGTTAATGGAAATAAACGCCGGTGGACTGGGATAGGCCACGGATGAAAATTGAGTCGATTGGCCGAGGCACGAAGTTAAGTCGTGTTGCTTGTGCATTTCGTGGCGGTATAGCTAGCGGAGGATTAGTGGATGGTTTCGAGGTTTATATTCGGGTAGAAGGTTTCGAGTTGATTGGTGGGAGGTTGGGTGGAATTGGAAATGAGGTTGCTACTTTTCGCTTTGGGTTGCATGTGTAGTTGGGATAGTGGGACGTTGATGTGCTCTATTGTTACGGCTGCAGTTCGGGGATTTAATCAAGTAGAATGTATAATTGGTAAATCTATTGTGATATGATGGGAATTAAACGTGGTCCGAGGCGATCTTGTTGTTTAGACGAGGTTGATTTAACAAGTTCTTATTGAGGGTCAAAGTGGACAATTGTGTGAGCTATAGATAGTACGTGGAAGATGATGATAAACCATCTTTGAATAATTCAAGTGTAAATTTAAGTACAATAGAATGCGTGCAGTTAGTCGTGGCCTTTGATATACGAACAATTACTTTATAATAGCTCTGAAATTACACGTTTCACAAGAACCAGTAATCTATCATAAATGATTACTTAAAGTACAAAGAAAATCGTCTCGTCTACTTTGAAACCTAACCTCTTGTAAAACTACCTAACTTGACATACTTAATATCCTCGGATATCCTTGTACTTATCAGTTTCTACATTGTAGACCTGAACACAGACAAGTTAGTTATAAGATCTACGATTAAAAGCCCACTCTTTTGGTGAAATCACGCCTTCTACGCAATTTTAACCGTGCATAATCAGTGTGACTTTGAACAATCAACCCATAGAATCCCACTTGTGCGCCCATACATCACCCTAACCGCGAAGAAGCTCCTTAGCGGTCAGAACACACGCAATCGCGTACACATTGCACGTAATCCTGTCGGCCTATATGCGGCTGATATAACAACCGGGCATGGATCGCAGATTGTTCATAGATCGGGATCGTGTGTGCATATGGATCATGAAGCTTGCTAGTGCGGCGAACGTTCGTCTCGGGCCTAAAACACCTGGGTTTGCGCTCCACGTGGGCGTGTATGGTGGTGCCCATGCCACGCTGCGGAAACACTTATGCACGCTCGGTTCATTAGAGGGCCGGTGGAAATACGGTCGTACAATCCCCCACGGAGGTTCTGCAATTGTTTCCCGCTTAATTGCCTTATCGAGCCGTGGCTGGAGCACCGAATTACTCTTCCTCTCCCTCTCACGCTTCTCCTCCTTTCTCCGTTTCGCTCTCATTCCTCTCTATTTCTCTCGCTCTCTTTCTCTATTTCCCTCTCTCTCCATTTCTCTGTTTTTCTCTTATTTCTCTCGCTCTCCCTTTCTGTGTATTTCTCTCTCTTTCTCTCGATATCTTCCCCCCCTCCTCTGTTTTTCTCTCACTTTTCCTTCTTTCTCTCGCTCTCTCTCCCTTTCTCTGTTTTTTTCTCATTCCTCTCTGTTTTTCTCTCATTTCTCTCTCATTTGCGTTCTCTCTCTCTCTCCCTTTCTGTGTTTTTCTCTCATTTTTCTCTTTCTGTCTCTTTTTCCCTTTCTGTGTTTTTCTCTCATTTCTCCCCTTCCCTTGATATCTTCCTCCCTTTCTCTGTTTTCCTCTCGCTCTCTCTCTCTCTCTCCTTTTCTCTGCTTCTTCCTCGTATCTCTCTCTCCTCCCCCGTTTTCCCTCATTCATCTCTCTCTCAGCTCCGCGTCGCGTTACAAGTCGCCATAAAAGTCTACCACTTCGATTTCTTCCTTCGAAGGATAGCGAGAATGCCGGATAGCGCATGCAGAAACTAACGAAAGAGAAAGAAAGAAGAAAAGGGCGCTGCTCCCCCTTTGAACTACGACCGTGTGGCTCGCCCTGTGATAATGAAGAAAGATGCATTCATCGTGATTAGTATTCACGTTCGATATCGTAAAAGGCCCAGCCTGGGCTGTTTGCCTCCGAGGAAGAAACGAACGACCCTGGATGACGAGCCAACATTTTTCATTCGCGCTAATTAAAATGATCGTTACCCAGCGCCGCATGAAATGACAATTAAGCCTGTCTCGCGCGCTCGTTCAAAAGACACTGGGCGTGGCTCCCAGTCGCGTTTGCTTTTCCCAAGAAGCACATCTCGTTTTTCAGCAACGTCGATCCCACTCCGTTTCGCGAATTTTTCGCGAACGCGTACCACAGTTTATTCCGTTTTTACCGCTACCAAGTGAATTTACGACACGTCTCTCAATACCGAAGAAAACTTTCATCCGCGACCTCGTCAAGTTAGTCTTTTCATGAAATTCATGAACTGAAAGAATTGTGCAAGTGTGCTAAATAATACCTATTTCATCAAATCCTCTAAAATTCAACAATTTAAAATCACCAATTTCACTCTAAACTACCTCTTCTATATTCACCCAAAAAATCCACCACGTCTCAAACGGAAAGTCAAAAGCACCCAACAGTCTCTCTCTCCCTCTCTCTCTCGATTTCACTTTATTCCGGCAAAAAGAAAATCCGCCGTTTCCAACCGTTCCATTCCTAAGATCGTTTCGACCCTCTGCAGACGCAAAGGTCCGTGGCGCCCGAGAAATCACGGACATTCTTCCGGTTCAATCTCGCTGTACAAGTTTGCCACCTGGTGAACATAATCCGACATAATCTCCGTCGGCGTAATATAGGAGGGCAAGGTGCGCCAGATGGTGGGCAGCGTGGCATAATCGAGAGCACACCGAGTTTATCGGTGGTAGAGCGGAGCCGAATCCGTATCTCTAACACGTCCACTGGTGTACAGCCCGTTATCCAGGAGGGTTTGGGGTAGAGAAAGGGTTCGGGCTTTTGCTTTCGACCGCAGTCACCGAGCTCTGGTGATTTACGCGCTTCCGATGGCCGCGTTACCGCGAGCCGCCGCGATAATCAAAAGCCGCGCGACTACGAAATAACCCACGGATTGCTTTCCGCAGTTTTCCAACGGCGGGACAGCGAATCGAAAACGGGGCGATACGCAAGCTGACGCCACGGGAAATCTGCTCGAGCGAGCGATCCCTCTTTCTCGTTTTCGACGTCCGTGTAAAATCGAATTATCCTTTTTTCTTTTTTTGATTTTTTCGAGAGGGAGAGAACCCAGGGACCGATAAATTCTTTTGTCAGCAAGTTGAAGATGATGCTCGCGTGTTCGATGCTCGACGCGGGTGTGATTTGTGGACTTGCTGATGGTCAAGTGACGGGTGATTTATTTTTGCGCGGGTGAAGTTCGAAGGTAGATTCTGTGTTTCGGGGTAGTTTGTGGATAGTTTCGAACTGGTTGAAATATTCGGGGTACATTAACACTATTGAGGATCTTTAATTTGCGAATAAAGATTGACTCAATCGACTGAAGAGAAAAGAACAAAACAACGGAGGCGAAAACCCGAGTGAAAAACAGGTACTCAGTTCGGGGTTGTCGCACGACTGCTTAAAATGCGGAGAAGCATTTGTTTTATACTTGGATCGGAACCACGGTCAGCGGACCCATAGCTTTTATGGCCCAGCCTGGGCCTACGTTAAGCACAGAAACTCGCAGTAGAAAAATTCAAAATATAATCTATTCTCAATAAACACTTTACCGTCTGGAGACGTAAAAATGTAGATTTTTGTGACTGCTCGTGAAATGCCGGAGACATGTAAATAAGGTTTTATACACTGTGCATTAACACTAAGTTTACGGGACGCGTGATTTTGACGCATTTCGAATTTCACAAGGACAACTACAGAAACCGTTTACATTTCTCTCCTACCATTGATGCTTATTATAAATTTTATATAAATATATAATATCACGTAGTTTCATTTATAAGTTAAATAGCGTACAATGTGTTGCTTTTTTAACCCTAGAGCGGTCTTTTTCGACCCACCGCCTTCTCATATTTTTAGTAATTTTTGCTGTTATCAAGTTTACGTTCCTTAACATTATTTTAAACGTTTATTGTCTACGTTCATATGTCGCGTTGGAGACAAAAATTATTACACATAAGGTCTTAGGCCCTTTTTCACCTGTGTACAGTCAAAACGAACGGTCGTTTTGTTCACGCGTCAATTTGACAGGTATCCGTAGAGATAGGTATATAAGAAATGTCCGTAAACCTAGTGTTAAATGCCGGCGCCTATAAATATGTGTCAAAGGTGATCTTTCTTATCGACTAGACTAAACATGTAAACATGCTTCAAATTTGGTAAAAAATTATTTTACATTTTTGATAGTTACAACCGTTTTTGCAAATCGATGCAAGATAGTGGAAAACCTTGAAATGCCTTGTTTTCGCACAAACAGCCCGTATAGCGTTACGAATAAACAGACGTTTCGATACCGAAGTATTCAAATACGCAACAATGTTTATTTTTTCCACAAAAATTCGCAAAAATATCAAATTCACATTTTCGTTCAATTCGTGAAAACTGTACCTTCGAAAATTTCTCGTATCCGCAAAAATGTCGAGTTCCCTCGATTACACAGCTGGCATATTTCTACCTCGACATCGCGCGTGTGATACAAATATCCCGCGTTCATTTCGAAAATGTAAGAATCGAATCGGGGAACAGTGAGAAAAAAAAGGGAAACGACGGAGATTCGCCGAGAAGAACACGCGGCTCGCGTATTCGCATAAGAAGAACCGCGCGCCATCGCAGCTCGTTCTCGAGGGGAAAATAAAAAACAGCCGAGCTTTAAACGGGTAAATCGCTCTGATTGATTTCGTACGTGTTCTCGATGCTTTCCCCCTTTTATCCCGCCAATCGCCTGCGGGGCGAACGCCTTTTAAGGGTTCATTGATTTCAGACGAGCTAAAAGTGAGCGTCGCTCCCGAGAATCTTCGACGCGGATTGACAGATCGATCTTCCTTTCCCGTTCGTGGCTTACGGTGGCCTGGGTCTTAACTATCGTCGAACGTATTTCTTCTTAAAGCCATTTTAAATTACGAGCCAGTTTTCGCCCGGGGGAGCCCGAAGCTACTTACTGCGAGAGAATAAGACTCGCCACACTGAATCTCCTTCTTTATTCCCCTCGAAACTCTGCCAATGAAACAAGGTAACGAGGCTGAAACGCTGTCGAAGAAAGAATCGACGACACCCAGAAACGCGCTAACTCGCGAGTTACTTCCTCTGGAAAAAGGAACAAAGTTCGTTCTGTCGTTCTGCCCTTCTAACCCCTTTTGACAATAATTATCCGTGAAACCGCGGCATTCAAAGCGGAGAAAATCCCTTTGGAAGCACCATTGATCTCGATTTTCGAGCAATTTCCCCTCCATTCTTCCCACGTTCCTTTTCAACAATTTAACTTCCCCTGTCTTTTATCTGTCCTCCTTCCTTTGTTTCCTTCGCCAGATAGTTTCTCTCCCTCTGTTTCACCGGTCCTTCTTGCTTGAAATATCCTCGTGTCTGTTCCTTCTCGTTTTATCTTTCTTTCTTCCTTCTGGGTCATTCCTTCCCCCTTATCCACGATTTCTACGCTTGTTTCAGCTCGATCAGACCGCGCGAGCTTATTTTGCCCAAGTCTGAGCTAACCGAAGATTTGTCCATTTTTATCTGGTTACGCTCGTTTCTTAGACTTTTGTAGCTAGTTTCTCGTACGAAGAGGTAATCCTAGATAAACGAAAACTGGAGATAACACGCGTCCTTGGTCGTCAACGGCTAAGGCCACTACCGGTGGCCTTTGTCACCGGTCCAATTAGTCGGAAACGAGGCTACGACGTCTCGACATCGCGATAGGAACGACGATGCATCGAGACTTTCTTTTCCTCGCTTTCAGCAAGTAGAATGTTCCATTTTTTTTTTGTCTTTGTACGACCACTTGTTCGACCTTTTTCTCGTCGAGGACACATTGTACTAAGTTCAGGAGGACGGATGTCTGCGGAAGTTCATCTTTCAGCGACAAAATGGATTTCCTCGGGGTGGAAATTGAGTTCAGGCGAGGGAATCGCCGGTCAGGACGCGGCTTATCGGGATTACGTCGATTTTAGAGGTAATATTTCGTGTTGATGGACGACGCGTACGTTTGCACGCGTACCGCGTCCTGGAACGATATCGTCCTGCTTTGCAGATTGCCCCGTGAGCTACGGCTGATCATTGTTTTAGGAAAAAGATGCTCCGGTTCTTTCGAGGAAAAAGTATACAGTTTGAACTGTGTTTGGACTTGTGGATGACGGGAGAATACGCGTGCTCGAAATCTTTTATTCAGAAAAGCCAGACGAGATGTCTGGTGTCGCTCGTGCGACTTTCGGCGGTTGACTCCCTTGGCGTCGTCGGTCGGGACCTTGGCTGCCCTCGGAACGGATCTCAAGTATCTCCCCGCTTTCCGAGGACAGCCATCCTTATCGGCCCACCGCGACATCGACGAAAGACACGTTCGTTGCGTGCGTCTCGCAGTCTGGATTGTGTTTACAATGTGGCGCCGTGCGCGCTGCATGGGCCGCCACAGACTTAAAAAATTGGAAATTTGGATTAAAGATGCAACACTTTCGAATTAATGTTTACTGTGAAATATCGATTCTTCTTGGTATTGCAGATATTTGAATATGAATTTTTCTTTCTTTAATTTTTTTGTGTTAGAAAATGTTGATTGCAGAGCGCGGTTCTCTGTTCGGTGACTAAATGTTTAATACATTTTACTTATATATAAAACCTGGTTCCCTGCACACACACGCGTGTGCCTCGGATCAAGTCGCTCTCCGAACAGAACAGCTCCGCGGTACGGGTCGAGAGATCATCGAAGTGGACAAAATAATACACCACAGCAGACACGCGACACAATACGAGGCGTCGCGTCGCTCGTTACAAAAACGCACATGCACACTGATACACGGATTAGCACAACTTAAGTGAATTTAACACATGATAATATATTAACCAAAAATGTATTAAAGTATAGTGATAAGCGACTGCTAAGTGCTTTGGTGTCCGTCTCGCTCGGCGGCTATTTCCAGAGTGTCCTCTCCGCGTCGTATTCCGCGTTGCTCCGAAAAACCGTTGGAGCCCCCTCGTTCGACTTTCCGGGAAAAAGGGCTTAGTTTATGGTACCCTCAGGTACCCGCGCTCTTTCTCTTCCTGGGTTACAAAGTCCAGGCCACCACTTCGCCGCCGAAATCTCGCATTTCTTACATTTTGGAATTTTTTGTTTTTTGAAATGCAAAATTTTTTGAAGTGCACAAATTTTGTGTGCCTTGAAAAATGGTTTCTTCTATGAGATACGTAATTAATTTCCACTTTATTTACACGAAATACGAAATTTTATTATTCCCTCAGAATTATTCTAGCTGAGTAAAATCAGATGTTCGAGATGCTATTTAAAACGAGACGTACTTCTTGCCGCGTGTTCGTGACAGATTACCGCCTCGAAATGAACTTCTCTGTGCTACATTACGCGGTAGCAGTGGGACGGTACGCGTATGTCCCTAAAGGCCTGTATTCTCTGCCAAGTTAAGGGTCTGCCACAAGCATATGCTTCTCTCGAATTCATGGAATAAATTTTAAACGATTCGTTAAAATCGTCGAAGAAAAATAACGAAGCAACCTTCGTTCCTACTGAAAATTAACCCTTTCCTCACTTTTCCTGTCCAGAAATTTCAGCAAGATGTTTTCATAACGAAGAAGCCTTCCTTCCTACTGAAAATTAACCCTTTCCTCACTTTTCCTGTCCAGAAATTTCAGTAAAATGTTTTCATAACGAAGAAGCCTTCCTTCCTACTGAAAATTAACCCTTTCCTCACTTTTCCTGTCCAAAAATTTCCGCAGAATGTTTATCGTTCGAACGATACTTAAACGACAAGTTAAAAGCGAAATTGTAAATAAGATAAAAAACTGAATTCAGTATTTAACACCGCGTGAATGGGAAATATCAGTTTGGCAGCGAGCGTCAATCAGAAACGCGAGACTCTCTCGATCAATTAGTCGCGACACATCAGCGGATCTGTTATTTTATATTCTTGTTCGCTCCACGTCG
>NW_017100231.1:1276804-1321152 GCF_001263275.1 Habropoda laboriosa | reverse complement strand
TCACCAGCAATTAAGTCGACAAGCACAGCGGACCGCGTAAATCATCGTCGAAATTGCGCGCCGGACGTCTGAAATCTGGCTAGCTGTTGCTGTGTGTTGCTGTTACGATGAAACGAGACTTTTTCGTAGCCCGTGAAGTTATGTGCTGGAATAAAATAGAGCACGTGGTAGGGTGTATTTTATTCGTTCGGATTTATATCTCTCCCGCGTTTATATCCGGTTGAAGCTTCTTCAGCTCGCTTTTATGTATCGTTGTGTTGCCGATCGTGTTGAGTAGCTCGTGAATGACGAGTAGTAACGGTGATCGAGAGAAGGATTTGTTTTGGGTGAGGTAGAGTGTTTGGGGATGAAATTGATTCTTTGCGTGTTGTGTTTTTAGGTTTGAAATTGGTAGGTTATTCTGTGGCAGGATTTGTGGATTTTTAGGTGTCTGGATTCTTGAATCACCAAATTTTTTAGTTTTGGGTCTTTGAATTATCGAATCTCTGAATTTTTGATCTTTAGATCTTTGAATTCTTGAAACTTTGAACTTTTAATCTTCCAATTATTAATCGTCGAATTCTTCAATCTTTCGATCTTTGAATTTTTGAATTCTTCAATCTTTGTATTCTTGAATTCTTCAATCATTAGATCCTTGAACCCTCGAATCTTTAAATTTTTTATCTTCGGATTTTTGAATTCTTGAATCCTTGGATCTCTGAATTCTCGAATCTTTGGGTCTTTGAGTTCTTGAATCGTCGTACGTTCAATCTGTGGATCTTCGAATGTTAAGAATCTCAAATTTTTAAATTTCCGAATTTTTGAATCTTTGAACCTTTGAGTCTCCAATTTCTCTGTACACCAAGTCAACAGATGCCACAGATTAGTTTTTCCCGAAGTACCTTGATAAACTGGAAACGTTAACCATCGCAGTTCTGTTTCCAAGAAGCTGAGAACAATTTAGAAGGGAAAGTAAAACTTTCACCTGCACGTAAAACGTTCCCCATAAACCGGCACACCCATCATAAGCACACTCGCCAATCATCAATCAGGAACACGTCCGTCCGCGATATATATCGAAAACCCGTTAATAAGAGAAAACTTATATTAATATTAAGAGCGTCTGTTATAAAGTGAAACGGGAACCATCGATCACTTTAATTACTTCGCTACAATCGATTGGTTAATTGTTTCAGTGTTTCCTGACGAATGAAGAATACCAACAACACATACAAACAATTTCATCCCGGATATAATATCGTAATATTATATTCACATTGAAACGTATAAATGCAATGTACTGTTTGCAAATTGTAATTTCTATTTGTTACAATTCCCACCGATGTTTACATCGCGTATAGAATTCGATATTATTCCTGCAATGTTATACCAATTATAATTCGTTCTGCATATTGTATCAAACTGATTGTACTATACATCGCACGTTACATTATACAGTACATATTCGTTACCTAAAATAATAACCTTTACAAACATACCAAATTATTATACTTAGAAGTAACAATTTCATTATTTTTCGTGGTTTTCCCTCGGCAGGAGATACTTCTGTAAATGTCTGCAAAGGCAGATTGGAAATATTTTTTGAGTTATCCTGCACACAAAATTTGGAAAAAGTGCTTTTGAGGTTGTGGCGGGTACGTCGTCGTCAACAAACCCTTACCGAACCTCGTTCTATTCTTCCACGCGAACTTTCTCTCTTCAAACTCCTTCCGTTCTTTTGTCTCTCCCCGAGTTAAGACTTGCCTTCGTCCTCGAGTGGTCTAAGAAGCGCACATGAGGCATCCAGGTTCGCACGAGGACGAACGAATTTTCCGTTTCCACCACTTTCTCCACTTCTATCTTTATCTATCGCTACTCCTAACAATATAAAAACCCAGTACGCCTACACCTCCGGACAGTTTTTCCTTTACCGACCATCGCTGCCACCAGGACAAATAACAAAATAAACGATCGTATTTTCTGGACCAATTGTACGCCTGTACGACCATACACTTATACTTTAATAAATTGAGGTGAAAACAGGGTAACGACGTTCCTCACCCACCTCAGAGGTAAAAACGCGTTTTTCTCTTTCAAAGGGCTATAACTTCGTCAATTCTTCGAATTCCGGTGTAACACTCTGGGAACGTATTCTCAAGGTATAAAACTATGGAGAAAAGTAGAAATCGATTTTTTCGATCCTTCGATTGGAGTTCCTTCCTTAACCCTTTCGCTCCGAAGGGCGTATATATACGTATATATAGGCCCTCGAAGAATGAACATTCATATACGAAGAGCGTATATATACGCTCTCGAAAAATGGGCTCTCGGGTACGAAGAGTAGGGATGACCGAGCGTGAGTGCGTTGTTTGTATGAATGCGTTGTCTGTGTGAATGCGTGAGGGTCTATGGCGTTGAGCGGTAAGGACCGGCGTGCCAGGTCGAGTGTTTGGGAGAGCGCGAAAGATATTGAACGAATGTTTAGTTTTAGTAATCAGGCGAGGAGTGCGTGAGTGCGTGTGTGTTTTCTTCCAACGAAAAGTGTGCATGTAAGCAAGATGACATTAGGGCGAATGCGAGGGAGCGAAAGGGAGTGTGAATCCAGCGATTGATTGAGCGACATCCCTAGCGTAGCGATATAAACTATTAATAAATATAGCATAGTCAAAAGTCCGTTCGAGTTTACTATCCCTCCACACAAAAATCCCCTACACTTTTATTAGACACAAGGAAGGTTCGCTTTTCTACTTGATGGTAAGAGCACTGTCTACAGGCTGAGAATGCTCCCACGCAACGCCCTAATATTGTCTACGACCCCGCTTGGGACCGAAGGGCCTTTTGTCACGTATCATAAACATTTAGATCTTTACTAAACAGAGGTGGTATACAAAAGTAATATATACTTCCTAGTAAGGCCTTAGATTAATTTTTGTTATATCTAACTGACTGATAACTCTAACAGAAACCTCCAAGGGAGAATACAGAGGGAGCAGTTGGCGTAGTGCGCTAAGCCTCGGCTTGCTAAGCCGACGGTCCCAGGTTCGATTCCCGTTGGGTCACTCAAAATTTTTCCGTTGGTTCTTACAATTATTTCTCTAAGTCCCGTATCTCGATTAAATTCCTCGACCGGTTCGACTCAAAAAGATCGACAATATTCCGATCCCAGCACCTCCCGCATAATCCTCTCGAAAATTAGCGAAATGTCTCAGGTCGAACGCGACTCTCTCAAACACCCGAAGCCTCAAGATCTACATCCACCTCACGCCACAACCTCAAACCGCAGCCAACAAAATCGATCCCCGATACATCGCAACTCGCTCACACGTGGCCTCGCGCTTGATCCATTCTCCGTCTCACGAAATTCACGTCGCGGGGCCTCGGTTAAGGTCCGCTTAAGGCGCGCCTAGTTAAGGTAACGCCATTATCGATTCATAGAGACCCGAGCCAGAGTTACGTAAGCTACGTAACTGCTCGAGAACACACAGTCTCGAAGTATAGTGAAGCCACGAACGAGAAAGGAGAGAGAGAGAGAGAGAACTCGACTTTGCTCCTTACGTAACCGGAAATTCCGCGCGCGATAATCGCGGCTTTGGTTTGTAATTTCGACGGAGCCGTGCAATTTCACGCGATAAATCAGTCGAGCGAGCGCCTCCACCGACGGAAAAGAAATAATTACGCCGGCAGGGAACCGGTCGGTCGCTCGTCGATTCACGATCATCGATCCTCCGGCGGACCAAAACGAAATTGCGGAAATAATTCCTTTTGTCAGCGTTGCTGCCGCACGCGCGCGTTTTCGTTTGCCTCGATCCTCGTGTAATTCCGTCGAATTTGGACGAAGGAACCCCTCGCCGATGGAAATTCGCCTGGTTTCCTCGTATGCACGTGAGAGAAACGTAGGGTTGGTTCACTTTGAACGCGTTCGACTTGGTAAATTGAATTGATCGGCTGACAATTTGCGTGGCTCGGGCAACGCTGATGTTCCGTGTGTAATACGGGGGTTTGCTCTTTTTACTTGTTGATGCACAGGGTGTTTTAGATATATTGGATACCTTTTTCGGGGCGATTCGGTTGGTTTCTTTGAGCTTTCTCGCGGTGGGATTGAATGAATTGAGTTTGGGAATTTGGGTAGAAGGAAGGGTGGATTTGTTGATTGAAACGTTGGCTGAGATCGTTACGCGTAAGGCTGATATTAATCCCTTAACCTATGAGTTTTTCCTGACTGTGCGTCGGTCGTTTAGTGTTTTAGTACTGTATCAGGTAATGTTGCGGCACAAAAAATTACAATATATATTTCGCGTCGCTCTCTCCCGATAAAGTAATGTCCGGAGAGTTCCACTAAAGTCGAGTGTGTTATAATTATTTTTGTTATAAAGGAGTTCTGCCTTTGGAGTGTCTATGTTCGCTCTTTTATTAACTAGGTGTGTTGTGGTTGATGGTGTAAATGTGGAGGAGGTGGTGGAAGTGTGAGGCGATTGGTTTTCTGGGTTTCTGTCTGATGGTGTGCAAGTGGGGAAATTGTTGTTGCATAGATTTGTTATATTGCTGTGTACATAGGATTACTGGTGTCGAGGGTCTGTTTTATGGTCTTGACGCATGTGGTGTCCGGGTTTAGAGTCTTCGAAATTTTCACTGTAATAAAGCAATTGACGGGCTAAGACTTCTCTTTGCAAATACTGCTTCTATGAAAAAGGCCGATGTATTGTTTGGTCGTCAGTACGCCCGAACAGGTAACAAGAGTTTATCTGTTATAGATTAATTACGTTTAGTAATTCTCAGCGTTACAAATTCAAACGAAAGTTAGGATTACGGTACATTTCCTAACTATTTTTCTCACATCTTGACCAAAATCTCCGTCACGAGTCTGACACGTTGTTGTTACAAATTCAAACGAAAGTTAGGATTACGGTACATTTCCTAACTATTTTTCTCACATCTTGATCAAAATCTCCGTCACGAGTCTGACACGTTGTTAACCAGCGGCCGTGCATGTCTACCGATTCCCGTTCGATCACCGAAGTCAAGATGCACTGGGCGGTGTTCCGTAAGAAGATGGGGGACCGCTCCACATCCGTCTCTGGATACCGATTCCCGTTCGATCACCGAAGTCAAGATGCACTGGGCGGCGTTCCGTAAGAAGATGGGGGACCGCTCCACATCCGTCTCTGAAAAAAGCCGGTGTTGCTGGTTTTATCGGGCTGAAATTTCACACAGACGTTAGTTCCATCCTTACTAACGTCTAGACTTTGTAAAAGTCCAACAGCAAAAATCCTTACCGCCAAGTTTTGGGGTTCAAGCATGGTCGGGCGTCCTCGCTCATTCTTCGGTTGGTGGTTTCAATGGAAAGTAGAAACCTGGTCTGATAGGGGTATAAACTACTAAGCTGAGGCACCCTGAGTCCTCCTAAGGACGATCCAAACTAGTTGACACGTTGTTACAGATTAAAGGGTTAACCTGTTGAGTGGGGAAGACGAGTTAACTCGTCGTTGGTTAGCTAATACTTGGAACCCGGTAATTATTTTTAATTGCATTGTAATTATACGTATTCGCATTTGCAGGAACGAGGAGGAAGTAATTCGTTATAATTCTTATTCATTTTCAATTGTAACCTGGAAAGATTGAAGTTCTGTTTGATAAGTGATACCAGTTAACAGGTTAACTTGAAAATTACGTTATTGAGATTTATTTATTATTTATTAATTGAGAGTTATTATTTATTTATTATTCAATTTATCTCCTGAACAGAAAAAAATCAAAGTACAATGGATATTATATTTTCCCGAAATGCACACACTTTCTATCGCATCTTTCACGCAAGGAAACTTAAACGCTCGTTGACCACTTCGAAGCCTCTAAAAACTGACGAACACCGAAGGAATGTTGACCAGAAAGGATGTTAAATAGGCAGTTACCGACATAAATTCTTCCCTCGTTCTTCAAAATTTACGACGCGGAATTTTATTAGCATTAACTTCACAGCGAAATTTACCATCGGTATCTCAACTATCATCCTAATTCGCGAAGATCGGGGGAAAAAGGCAACTAGCTAACAAAATCCACGATAAAACGTGAAATCCATTATCATTTTACGATCCATTTCATCCGTTTCGATCCGTTCGAACGACTCTAAATTCTTCACCTTGTACACCTCCTCGTTCACCGGCTGAAAATCTATTCGGGAACGTCCTTGCGGACGGCTAGGCGAAACTCTGGGTGGCATTTTATTCTCGTCGCCGTGGACATCAGGTTGGCACAAAGTTTCTTTATGGTCCACGAATTCCAGCCGTTTTATCGGGGAATCCGGCGATAAAGTATCGACGAAACCCGGTCACGAGACTCGAAACACACACGCGACACGCTCTCTTCTCTCCCGTTTGATCGTTAAATCGGAAATGAGTTCTTGACCCCGGGAGGACGCGCACCTCGTTCGACGATCGGTCCTAGACAACTTTTCTATTTTCTCCGCCTTCTTTCCCCGAACCCGGGAGTCGAACAGGAGGAGTAATTTCATTTTTAGTACGCGGCGGACGTCAGTTGCACGTGCCCGGCACTTCGATATCATCCTCCTTTGAAAGGAAAAACTTTCGGTTCGCCACGTTCTTTTCTTTAGCCCCGGCGCCGACTAATTGCCACGGGGAAACTTCAAATATTGTATCATTAAATGGCCCCCGCAGCGTGGAACTTCTCCCTACCGCCCGATGGTTATTTGTATTCATGAACGAAAATTATTCCGAGAGGAGGTGGCTGGTTTTAGGAGATGGGTGGGGTTCTTTTTCTAAGGAAAGGATTGTTCGTGGAATCGGGTAAACCTTCTTTTCTAATTCGTGCTCGATATTTGTCGTTTAACCCCTTTTGCAGTTTTTTTAACCCTTTCGCTGTTTAGTCCGTACGACGTACGGGCAGAGCGGAGAGAGACCTCAACGTTTAGTCCGTACGTCGTACGGGCACAGCTGGATCCGCTTTGTTAAGTCTATCCGTCGCGTCGTATCGCCTAATTCGTTTCGTTGGAAACGAAAGAAAAAAGAAATCCAAAAACAAAAAGAAAATGCTTCAAAATTTACCGTACTCGGACTAATTATTAGAATATCTTTAGGAATAACAGTGAAACACAGGTTAACTATGCTTTTTTCGTATTTTTATCATAAATAGAAGCAATACTAATTATAAAAAAAGGTCGAACATTTTTTGACCGCTTTTTGTTATTTTAGTGAACAACGAAAGGGTTCAAGTATTTTCTTTCAACTTCCGTATTACGTTGTTCTTTCTGTTATGATAAAAAGGAGCAATTAATGGGAAACTTATTCGAAAAAAACAATCGAAATTGAACTTATTTGGCGTATCAAGTTAAGAAAATGTGAGAGTTAAAGGGTTAATTATCTTCCTCGATATTTGTCGTTTAACCCCATAACGTTCGTACTTTTGCAACTTTTTTTCAAGTATTTTCTTTCACCTTCCACATTGCGTTATCTTTTCTATTATAGCAAGCAAAGTAAGTTCCAGTATTGTAACTGATGGGAAACTTATTCCTATACCTACGCCTAAAAAATAATGAAAAAAAAATAAAATTGATTTTATTTGGCGTATCAAGTTAAGAGAAATGTGAGAGTCGAAGGGTTAATTATTTTCCTCGACAATTTTAACGCGTTCACTGTCCACTGAACCACGTATGACTCAGGACAGTCTGAACTCATCCAAATACACACATATTTTTACAATACAAAAAGAAGTCTAAATTTGAATTGCTATGAAAATCTTTAAAAAAGGGGAGAAAATTTGTCATTTTTTTGGGCGATTAAATTAAGTTAACTTTGCATTCATACTCGTTGCACAGCGAACGTGTTGTAAAGGGTTTTTAGTTTAAACAATACTTCGTCCGGATAATTTCAAAAACTATATCTATTTCGTCATCGTCGTTGACTACTCGGTTCAATTTGTTCTCGTACAATTCTTACAATTCTCACACAATTCCTTTTCAGTGCTCGTAACGCGTCCTTACATGCGGGCCTCGACGCCCCTCTCTTGCCTTCGGGAAACCTTGGCGCAAGTTGGTGGTTTCTACCCGTGGCTGGGTCCTTACCTGACCCAGCCCTTAGCGCTTATGGGAGTCGGGCGTTGGGACCGGGTTTCTCCGCAGACCGATAGGTCTGCGGGTCATGAACCAGCCCGAGTCCCCACCTTCACTCAACCATACTTTTACAGTGCTAATCTCAATTGACAAATTTTTTAGACAGTCTTAGACATTTATTCCACTGCAATTCGTCAGTCACTCACGTGTCAATTGAGATTAACAAAATGTATAAAAGTCTAACCGAGATTAATACACGAGTAGCTAAACAAATTGCAGTGGAATAGATGTCTAAGACTGCTAAAAAGGATTCTAGAAAAAATGGTCCCCTGCGTTAAGAAAATGAATAATGTAAGATGGAACAAAATTTTAGTAGATAGATCCACCGAATCGTGGAAGTACCAATTGCGCTCAAGGGTACAAGCAACGTTCAAGGAAAAATACTTAACGCCGAGCCGGGGAAGAAGTTAGCCAGCGCAGGCGTTACGTTAACAGAACACAGACGATCGCGGAATTTTGACGTGGACGAAAGAGAGCGGGGGGCCGAGAAAGAGACAAGTTGCCCGGAGCGAGGTTTTCAAGCGCGAACTTACAATTTCATAAATTAGAATTTAAAGAAACTTCCAGTTCCAAGCTTCCTTCTCTCGACGCGTTACGGGTTACCTGGGAGATTCTGTTGGCGGATTCGTAACAATCTGTTAACTTTAATACTCTTTAGCCGCGGCTGTGGCGGGGCCGAGGGAGAGCCAGGGCGGAGAAAAAACTGCGAACTAACTCGTTCAAGCCGGGAAATTTACAATTTTAGGTTTCGCGGGGGAAAGTTTTCTCGTTGCGGCCCCGTAATCTTGCCCGTTATTGATTCAGAGGGTAAAGCCGCGCTTCAAGAAACTGAAACTGAATCTAAATCCTAATTTTTCTTTTTCTCTCTCTCTCTCTCTCTCTTCTGCTAACTTTTATCTTAATACTTCGACAACCGGGAGTTCGACAGAATTTTACTCACCGTCCTGTCGCACGGTGATTTTCCTCTTTAATTAAGCTTTTGGTCCGAGTTTTGGTCTGATTTTCGATGGTGAAATAGACAAAGCGCGATATGGAAGAGAAAAAAGGAGGGTGAACCATGGGAAAATAAATACGCTGTACGGCGCTTTGCTTCGGTGTGATTAATGACTCGGCTGGTAAAGCAATACCTGGCAAAGTTTTTCAATTTCGTCGTTGCGTGTCACAAATCAGCTACACTTCCGGAACTTCGTACACCGGGAATCTCGTTAGGCCAGCCTGCAAACTGCATTTTGATATGCACCCTTTGATTGTAGTTGTTCCTTTCGTGATTAGCGGGAAGTTTTGCAACTTGTGCTGGTTCAGTCGTGTCTCGTTCAGTTAGATGAGTCATATTAGTGTCGGTGATTTTTTGAATTTTTGGTCGTTTTTGTGTCGTTATAAGACATCTATGGTTCTTTAACGGGTTCAGGACGCCAGCGAATTTCACGAAACGATTATTATCATTAATACTTAATTTTTCAGTTTGTGATCTTTTTGTCTGTTAAATGTATCAGTTTTTTCGTGGAAAATTGTAAAATAATGATCCACCAGTGTCTATTCTATCTTTTTTGTCATTTATTCTGGAATGACCCATTGATGGACCACGTGGGTTTATAAAAGCATCACTGAATGACCCACCAGTGGGTCACGTCGACAAATAACACCATCACTCGATGACCCACATCATCCAGCACATGTTAATTGAAAATTCATCGATGTCTCCTTTTCCAAAACTGCATTTTTCCTATCGAAGAGTAGAAAGCTACTAAAAATCCTAAAGGAACGAATTTTTTTTTAAATTGCTGCAATGACCCATCGATGGACCACGTGGGTGAATGAAATAATCACTCGATGACCCACCGTGGGTCACGTCGATAAATAACACCATCACTCGATGACCCACATCGTCCATCTCATATCAACCCTTTGCACTCTTCGAGCCGACTAAGAAGCGACATTACAAGACAACAGGTCTATGGACCTTCGTGAATTGTTCACTACATGTTTAGAGATCTCAGCAGTGAAATAGCTTGAAAGAACCAACTTCTAATAAAAATATTAGTTTTAAAAAATTACATTAATTTTTGCTACTTCCTTCTGGAAAAATGGGCCTTCGAGTGCAAAGGGTTAAAACAAAATTCATCGACATCTCCTTCCACATGCCCCAAAAACACGTTTTCCCTATCGAAGAGTAGAAAGCCACTAAAAATCCTAAAGGAACAAACTTTTTTTTTTAAATCGCTGCAATGACCCATCGATGGATCACGTGGGTGAATGAAATAATCATCGAATGACCCACTGTGGGTCACGTCGACGAATAACACCATCACTCCGGCTCTTCCTATCGAATATTACAAAGTCGCTAAAAATCCTAGAAAAACCGAACAAATCTTTTTCCCTCAAAAATAGTTTCAAGGATTCGCATAGACGACGAGTTACAGCGTCGCCCATAGGACTTCTCGTATCCGCGTGAAAATAACGCCGCGAGTCTGGTCCACGGAGCCGTGCAATATTGAATTCCTTTGAAATAAGAAAATCATATTTAGATAAGTACTTCAACGGCGCCGCGTGATCCCATCTTATCCCGTTCCTGGCTCGCGGGACGTGAAAAGAAATAGTGGGAAGCCCGGCGGGAGACTAGCTGCAGGAAAAAGAGAGACGAGAGCGAGCGAGAGAATGAGAGATTTATTCGTCGTACACGTACACAGAGAAAGTGTCGTGTACCTGAAGCATCTGGCTGGTACGACGGTGTCAACGGAGTCAGGAGAATTCTAGTTTCTTTTCCCTTTGCCAGGAACCCGCGAAACACACTCCAACGCCAGCGGTGCGCCGTCCCCGTGAAACTGATTCGCATGAATAAATTTCCACCACCGCTGACGTTCCTCTCTTTCTCCCTCGTTCTTTTCTTTTCTTTTTTTTTTTTAAGGTGAAACACTGTCTCTGAAACGGATTGGCATTTCTTTCTCTTGTTTTCCTTTATTCCCCCCTCAAAGTGCCCTAAACGAGCGTAATCTGTAGGAGATTTTCATTTGGAAATGAAATTAAGGGGTGAGATTGATTAAAGGATCGTCGGAGTGTCTCTGTGTTTCTATTGGCACAGGAAATTTCATTTTTATTTGTAGATTTGAATTTGAATTTGTAGATTTAACCCCTTGCCTTATGATTTTTTTCAATTTAGGAGAGAAAATATTTTTCGTTATTGGTGTTCAGCAATTCTCTGATTTATAAGGGAGAATATAATTGTTGAGGGGAGAATGTATACATTATAATAATAATAATATAATGTATTAGGAGAATATAATTCAGGATAATCTGATATCCTAACAATAATAATAAAAACAATTTTTCGGGTCGCGTAATGTTCGATGCTTAATTGCCGAATTGCCAGTTGCTGATTGGTGGCCGATTTCTTCTGGGGGTTGTAGGTGCTGACTCCTCGTTGGAGGAGGTTGTTTAGGTGGGACGCAGCTCTTTCCAAGGGAAGGGGATTGTTGCTTAACATTAGAAAACCCCCATTTTTGGGTTTTTCCCATGGGTTGCCGCGTGACTTTCCACCGCGCACGTGACCTCTCCACAGGGGGGTACGGTACGCGCGAGAGGACCGGTACCTCGGTCTGGCGGCCAAGTGTAATTGAACAAGTTTATGACGATAATCCGCCAAACCGAGGGTTCGTCGCGATTTCTTGCGAGGCAACAAATTGCTTTCGTCACAAATTGACCATAATCTGTGACACGACTCTGTCTTGTTACGAAGCAAGGGGTTAAGAAATCATCAGTTAAAGAACTAAAGGTCAATTTATCAGGTATGATTGCTGGTTACAAGAACGCTGTTCTCGTTATAATTCGTAATACCACATATTTTCATCCTTTTAGATACCATTGAAACAAATGGATCACGGTAAAGAAATAGTAAAAGTAGTAATTGACGATGGGTTAGGTATCTCAGCGTGCCAGTGAATTGAATTTAACAGTCCGATACGTGCTGCTTTACCACAGCGATAAAATACAATTTTCGTTGATAATACAAGTAATGCAAATCGTTATCGTATCTTAACCACAGTTTCAATGTATCAGTTATATCAAGAAGCTCTCGAGATCCTAGCTGTTACTCTACTATTCTCTCTATCGACTCTTAGATCACCGGTGAACTCACGGTTCATTGCACTTCAGGTACCATCGTATCGTGCTGATTTGCGTTTCGATAATTTCTACATAAATTGCTACGTGAATATTGCATAATGCATTATGCATCGCAAGCAGTGTCACGTGTCAACATCTGTTTCAAACTGCGTATAGGAATCACGAGCTGGTACGAACCGATGCCATCGCGAACCTATACACACTTTGCCAAGCTTAATTTCAACGTAAATAAAATTAATCGTCTTTTTTCTCTCCGATAAATTTCTTGTATTGAAAATTGACAAATTGGCGAGAGCTTTTAGAAAAAGAGTAGAGTAATCGATTTATTTATTTTTAATTTGCAAATTTATATTTAATTTTTGACACTTTACCGACCGGTACCGGTTGAACATTCTACGCACTTCCCACCGCTCACTCGGCCGCAGATACATCGCTGACACCGGTTCTGCTTAGACTCTAGGCTATCGCGCGGGAATATATGCGCTTTTTCTTATACCTATAGAAATGTTAAATCAAACTTTGCAAAAGTGCTTACTGTATTGTTCGCTTTCTGTTATTGTTGCTGCTGCGATTAATAGGCTACCGGTCATTTTTATAAATTTGTATTTATATACTAAATAATTGTTCTTTGGAGCAATCTCAGAGTAATTTGTCTGCAGAAGCTAAAAGAAGATGCGAATAAGGTTCGTCGTATTAATTTCAGAGTGTGTCTGACCATAGACGAACTATTTCTACTTAAATTAAATTCTTTCCTCTTTTAACCTCTCCCTGTTTCATTCGCATTAGTTATGTTATTCGAAAAACACTTCGAAACCTGTATTTTTCTTGAATTTTCCCCCAATTCGCGTTTAATTCGGCGAAATAACAATATTTGCACGAAGAACTCGGAGAGCATAAAATCACACGGCGCAAGAAACCAGTGCTACACTTAGCAACGCAGGTTTCACTATCGTAGATCTGCGAATGCAGCCCCGAAGCGACGATTTTTCACGTTTTCCGGAGGAGAAATCCCAGCGACAGGTCGTCGTTCCACGAGAAAACGTCGCGTACGGAAGGTTCCTGTTTCCTGCGGACTTAAAAAGTCCCGCGCCACGATTTTCATTTTCTGTTCGCGGTCATCGATTCGCCGTCGTCGGGCGGCGGCAGTCGTGAAAAATTTCAACGGCGCGGAAATGCATACGCGTGTACCTGGCGTGCTTGCATTCGACGGGCCGGTCCTTCGACGAGTTCAGGGAAATGTTGGGAATTGATAGAAATTCTGTCGCGGAAAAGCGTTTCCCGTGGATGAAAATACACCAGTAAGAAACTTCACAAAAGAACTGTTTTCCTACGGATTTTTCTTCTTCTTCGAGGTACAACGTTTAAAAGAAATTGAGGAATTGGAGAAGAGTAGAATCTTTTGCAAAAGTTCACCGTGGAATTGATGAATTTTTTTAAATAAATGTAACTCTGTGTAAGTCGATTTTTCTTCCTTCGTGAGAAGAACGGTGTTTTATGTTTTGATTGGAGATGCACGAATGAACAATTGTCATAAAGAAATTGGCTAAGAAACAGCGCGAAAGATGAAGGATGTACAACAAGTGATAGTAAATATGTAATAGTTAATAAGAATACTTTATTTAAGAATAGAAAAAGGAAAGGTGACATGAAAGTGCAAAAAGTAGTATTTAAAGATATACTTTGTATAAACAATAATTCGAATATACGATAGAAATAAACTTGAGAAATTGGAAATGGGACGTAAGCCGAAAGTCGAAGATTAAGAACGACGAATAATAATAAAAATAAAGAAATTGGCTGGTAATAATGTAATCGTGCAACAATATAATACAATAATATAGAAATAAGCGAATAAAACGAGACTTCTGAAATATAGATCAATAAATACATCAATATTTCCAGTCACGTGGCGTTATGAAGGGTTAATGACCTCGTTGGAACAAAAATTATCGGAAATTATTCAGAACAGAAATCTAAGACGACTTTTCTAAGCAAAAGTGTGAATCTAGGATTGTAAAAAATCTCGCAAATCGACGAAATCGACACCTGTCCAAATTACAAATTTCTCCACCGAACTCTATCTCATTTCTTCACGTTTGAAACCTTTATTTCCATCGTGTACGATTTCTTTCCCCTTCCCCACTTTTTACTTCGTCCCTTTTCGGCAAGGTCTAAAAAGTGCTATTCGTCTCCTTTACGGTGAAAGATAGCCGAGGAAACATCGTTCCATGGAGCCTGGTGAATGGGCACGAACAAAGGGCTCCGGAACACCCTTCTTCTTCACGCAAAGCCGGAGGACGTGTCATCGCGCGGCCGCCCGACTGATTTGCGGGGATAAATCTCCCACGGAGACTTTCTAGATCCTCCGGCGGCCAAGGGATCCGTTTCCACCCTCTTTATTCGCCGTATGTTTGGTTTCTTCGCTGTCTTATCCCCACTTCCGGTCCTCGCCTCATCGCTGACGTTAATCTCGAATTGAAAACGATCGTCTGAAGAGGGTCGACGAGGAATTAATTTCTCCTCTTATCGGAGAAAATTCTCTCCTACATATTCTCTGCGTTGTTTTAATCGTATTGGAATTGTTTGAAGAGCAACTTCAATGGTTTCTTTGGACGTCGATTTAAGCGTTTGCGATGTAAACAGTGAATTCACGTATTATACTTACACCGTTTTCGAATTTTATCACTTTTTTTGAAAAGAAAATAGGTGACTTTGAAAAAATTTGTCTTCCACGATATTTCTTCTTTGAAACTATTCCAATTGGGATTTAAATATTTTTTAGTATCGTTAAAAAAGAGGGCAATTTGAATGGTTTCTTTGGACGTCGATTTAAGCGTTTGCGATGTAAACAGTGAATTCACGTATTATACTTACTTTTCACGAAATTCACGAATTTTATCACTTCTTTTGAAAAGAAAATAGGTGACTTTGAAAAAATTTGGAAAAAATGGCGGTGAAAAAATTCGTTTTCCACGATACTTCTTCGAAACTATTCCAGTTGGGATTTAAATATTTTTAGTGTCGTTAGAAAAACGAAATTTCTTCCAAGATACTCTTTCTTTGTAACTATTTCAATTGTGTCTTAAACATTTTTAACATATTTAAGCGTGTTCGCTTTGTACCGGAACACCCTGTACATTGAATACCCGCGTTACTCTATAATTGACATTTCTGTTTTTACACGAATTTTAATTAAAACTCGCCGACTATGAATATCGTTCAAGGAACACTCGATCGTATCCCCCCGGCGTATTAAACTCGCGTGTCACTCGTCTAATGGAAATTACGCGGTCACAAGAATCGCTTTTGACACGGTGCTTCGCGCACACGCCCGCCAAATTCTACGGTGGACACGAATTAATTAATGGTCAAACTATTCGAAGCACCGTTCTCTACGAGCATAGTTGTCGAACAACTCTCGCCTCTGACGTTTAGCGATACGTGAAAGCTCGACGGGGGTAGTTCGCGAAATTTCCCATTTCGCCAACAGTTACTTCGTCGCGTGAATTTTTTTTCAACGTAATCTCCGCGGCGTGTAACACTCCTCCCTCTCTTCTCACCTTCGCTTTATCGCCGTTCCATTAAAGTAACATCGCGGCGTGTGTATCAGAAACTATGTCACTCTCGGTGTAAAAAAAGAAGACTTTCTTTTACACACCGTAAAGCTTCTTAACTCTACGGAGGCTCGATAATCTTCCCGGAAACTTGTCCCTACACCATCTCCGCCAGGCATCTCACGCTGAAAGCGTGATTTCAAGGTTCCTGGCCCGGTGTAATCCCTCGGAACGAGCCTTCGCATAAGGGTCACAACACGAGACGGAGAACACAGACGAAAAGAAGAAGAATAAGTGTACACAGAAGGCAAACATTGTAGCTTCGTGTTTTCAATGCTGTAATTTATGTTACTCGTGCACACACTTCCCCGTAGGTGTTTCTCTTCTTTCCTGAGGGTTTGCGCGTTTCGATGGTAGGCGCCACACGTTCGTGAGCTTCTCCCATCGGTCGTGCAAATCTTTCGAATGGAGAAGAAGAAGAAGGGAGGAGGAGAAGCGAGGCGATGCATCGTTGAAAGGTTGGACGAGCCACTTTAAAGGGCCACCCAAGAAATAGGAGTGGTCGGAACAGTAGCTTCTTAACCGGACACGATCCTCTTCATCTGTCAGCTTAACCACCTTTCATGTTTCATCTCCTTATACGCGATGCCCGGGCTCTGAATCCGCCTCGTAAACGGTGCACACCGGGCTAACATCGGCGAATAATACGGCGAAAAGAAGAAAGTGCCATCTCTTCCGCCTCGCTGGATACTGTGCCTCTGCGCAGAAATTTTTGCGGAATTGTTCGACTCGTTCGTTCCTTCGTTTCACGTCGCAAACCATGATCTCGTCGAAATCTATTCCTTCTTTCATGCTTGCTTTCTAACCCTTCCACTGCTATCGGCGCCTATAGGTGCTTTGAAAATTTGTTGTCGTGCTTTTGGAGACTTATGGCGCACTTTTTAATTTGATCCTCTGCACTCATCCACGTTAATTCAGTGAAGCAAATTTTGCGGCCGTTGTGGAACATCTGTGTCGCAACCATGATCTCGTCGAAATTTAGTTCCTTCTTCCTTCGTCCTTGCTTTTTAACCCTTTCACTGCTATTAGCTATTGAAAATTTTCTCGGATTGTGCTTTTGGAGCCGTTTGGCACACTTCCGTATTAATTTAAGCCTCAATTTTCTCCTCTGCACTCCTCCACGCTAACTCGATAAACAAATTTTCACGTGGTACGGCTAAAAAAGAGAATTTTGCGGAACATCTGAATCCGTCACTCGCGTTGCGTACCAAAATCTGCCGCAGCGAAAGGTTTAATCGACCGAAAGACGTTTCCATCGATTCCGTTAACTGAAAGACGACGTTTACGAAGAGTGCCTACGAAAAAAAGATACTTCTTAACCGACCGTATGTGCCGGAAGATGAATCGTCGTTTCTCACGAGGAACGAAATTTTTCCACTTTTCATCTTCTTGCTCCGGTCAGTTGCAAGAGATAATAAAAGTCCGATCCGGAGAAGGTAACGAGCCTGACGTGCAATTATCGCCGTTCTGCTGTATGTGAAATTAACTGTTATCTAGAGTAACCTTAAAAACTCTCCGCTTATCTATTTATCAAACGAGAATCGTTTATACGCGTACCCCGAAACAGCGTTCCAGAAACGAATACAATTAATTTAGGATATTTCTCCCCTTTTCTCCTCTTATTCGTGCAAAAGTGGGGTTTTATTACCTTCCGAGCTCGCGTCTCGAAAGATTTATATCGAACGTTTACGCGAAACAGCTGAAGTTGTTACTTTACAGCCTCCTTTTACAACAGCAAAGTAACAGTTTCAATCTAGCGGCGGCTAAACTGTTAGCAATCAGCGCCGCTTTCGAGCATTAATCATTTACATTTCCCTCTACACGCAATTACCAGCAATCATCGTTCGCTATTAATCAGACCGTGATCTTAAACCATCGACGAACTCGCGCCAGCTAACGGTAGCTCTCGAATCGAAATTAATTTCGCATAATTAACAAGCGTAAAGTTTCCACCGCTAAAAGCGAGACCTCGTCGTGGGGACGCGGTGGAACGGGGAGGAGAGACGAAAAATATCCCCGCCCCAGCGGCGCGGCGTTACGCTTTTCACTCGCGTTACACTCTTTTTTTCTCCCCGGTTAATTGGGTCGAAGTCAACGAAACGACTTCTCCCTAATTAGCGAATCAAACAACCGGGCGGAGAAAAAGGAGAGAAAGGGGAAAAAGAGCACGGCTTCAGGTCCACGGGCTGGGAACGTTTGAACGTTTCCGCCTGATCCGTAAACGCGGACCGTGGAAAATATAAATTGCTTCCCCTTACGACCCGATGGAGCCGATAATTCGTATCAATTTTTACGCTGTAACTGGGAGAAAAGCGTATCAGGAAGAGGCGAACTTTTTACCCACCGCTGTGTAGAATATTTATAGAATTAAATGCACCACTCAAGGGCCTAGAACTTTTATCGTATCCCCGGGAAACTTGTAATAAGACAGAAGAACCACTTTGCACCGCACCGTGTTTATTTCGATATTTACGCAATTTTCTGTGGTACGATACGTTTAAATGTAGTTTTATCGAGCTGAAGAAATTTCTATGATTAAAACGAGGGGCAGAATTTAATCGACAAATTGACCGGTCCGGTGAATGAATAATGTATGCGTGAGTACTTTTTGTAGCTACCGTGTGCGTGCAGGAATTTCCTTCGGTGTTTGGCTACTCTCGACAAAATTTCTGCTGAAAAAATTCCTGGAGAAACAGGATTTTTTCTCGCTTCCTGGCGTTCGAGAATTTGTCTCTTCTTCTGTTAACACAGAACGCAAATTCCAGCTAAATCGCTCTGTTTACGTTCTTGCGCTCCGACTATCGGATTTGGGCCCCGCGAGAAACTCGACCGATTCACGCTGCGCGACGAACGTGTTAAATTTTGTTCTGGGAATTTTTTAAAATATAGAAGGATGTGTTGAAGTTGGAATTCGTAATTGAAAGGAGCAAAGGGCCGCGTCCTGCGAACCTTGGCGAATTTCTCGTGACAGAATAGTCGACCGGCTGCGACAGAAGGAGGGAGTAAGGAGGGAAAAGTCCTTTGCTATTTCGCGCACGTTGCAGTGTTTCTACACGCTTCGTGTGCCTTCTGCTCGATGTGACTTCTTTATCGAGGCCTTGAGCGAAGTTTCGTCCATTTTTCAGAATTTCCCTCGTTTCTTCGTACGCTTCTCTATTGTCGTTTCCTCTTCGTTAAAGGACACGGTCAGTCGACGAGCGTGAAAGCTCGGAAAATTGGAAGGAAGAGTGTTCGATTTTCCAACGAACTCGTCTCTGGGTCGCTTCTCTCGGTTAATGGCTCTATTTGCGGCTGGTTTTTCGATCTGGCGAGGAGAATTCTGTCGTTGCTCTTTATCGATAGCTGTGGAGTTGTTAATTGGTTATCATTCGAAGAAGATTTTACCAAGGGCGACATTATTCCCAATACATCCAGGGTAAACAATTATGCATTTCGGATTCGTTGAAATGTGTAGAATGATGTCCTGTAAAAAATTTGAAAGGTCCGAAATTGGCCAATTTTTAGCACTGCCCTTCATGCGGAATTTGCAGTGTATTAATACGTTCTTTATGCTATTTCTGTTGTAAATTAATTTTCCAAAGCCAAGTTTTACAGACGAAGCGAGAGTTTTACTCTTGAATTGACCGTGAATGTGACTCAATTTGTAACAAAAATGGTATCAACCTGATTTATTAAGTGGTGTATAGAGTGTCCCGTCAAATCTGTCCACATTAAATAAGCGTAAACGTTATGGACAAAAGAAAATGAATTTTTAACTTACAATTAGACCATTTTTATAATCGCCAGACTTAAATGTCTATCTCTATTCTATCGAATTAAATTACTAAAAAGAATAAACATTCCACTAAGAAAAAGAGGAAAAAATTTGACCTGTAGATCTGTTCAACTTAGGAATCACTAAAGAAATTATTGTCATCGTGTTATTTTTCTTGCAACCGTACAAGTTTTGTAAAAAAAATTAACATTTCATTAAAGAAAAAGGAGAAAAAGTTTGACCTGCAGATCTCTTCAATCTAATCACTAAGGAAATTATTGATATCGTGTCATTTTCCTTGCAGTCGTGCAAATTTAAAAAGAAATTAACATTTCACTAAAAAAAAAAAGAGAAAAAATTTGACCTGCAGATCCCTTCAATTTATTTTCCTTGCAACCGTACAAATTTTCTAAGCAATCGACAATTTTCCGCTCGTTACTCGAACTAACGAAGACATTCCCCGTGCACCCAACAGAACCGACAGTTCACAATTCAGCTATTTGTCGCGAGCAGCGAAAGTACAAAGACAGCGAAATCCCCCCGTTAAAGTTGACGCAACAATAGCACAACACGAATCTCCATAAAACAAAAAACTCCTTCGTCTTCCATCCCCCGCGACGCTCCATTGTCGTTACTTTCTTGAACAGAAAACCAGTACCCATATCGTCCACCCACAGTCGTCGTCCTCCAAGATCGTATCCCCCCGGTATCTTCGTGAAAACGAGGCGAGCTCGCGAGATTCGCGTAACATCACGACGGCTCCGTTTCCTCGTACAATTACATAAGTTTCCCGCGACAACGGCGAAACCAGTCCTCGGCCAGGCTTGTCGCGATATGATCTCGGTCCGTGTCGCGGCCGCGCTTCCTCTCGGCCCTTTTGATTCCCCTCCGGGGCTCTCCCGAGACAATTGGCCGTGTCCAGTGAAATTACACAAGAGAGAGAGAGGGAGATTGACCGCGGTTTCGACCGGCTTCTCGGCTGCAAAAGGTGGCGGTACGTGTAGCACGTGTCACGTGAGACGCGCGCTATCAATCACACGCGAGGAACACGTTTCTCGGAAGCCAGACATGCTCTCGTGTCGTCCGCGAGCGCCAGTGTTCCGGCCTCGAATCCTCCGTGCATGCACGCGATCTGGAAGTGGATTGCCAATTGTCGAAGCTTTCGTATACGACGTGTTAATGTTGCCTAGCTCGTGGCGGAGAATACTGTATCCTCTTAGTTTCCGAGTAGAGATTAGAGATGAATTTGAACCCTTTCGCTGCGGCGGTGAATTTGTCACCGCGACTGCGAAATTTCTTATTTTGGCCGCATCGTTTTGAAATTCGGTTTACTGAATTAAAGTAGAAGTGCGTGAAGCATAGAACTACCTAATAATTAAGATAAAAGTGTACTAAAAGACACCAACGGTATGGTACGAGCAAATTTTCGCGAATAGCGATTACCAAAATTTGTGTCATTTTTTTTTTTAAATTGTTCACGAATTCTCCACGCTATAATTGAGCTTTTCGATTCGAGATAAGGGTGTTTTTCGTTGAAAAATTTGATTGCCCACTGGGCAATACATTCTGGACCGTATATGCTGCATCAGTGGCAGCGAACGTGTTAACGTTGAATCCGTTTGCAATTAGTGGTGTACAAAAGATGTCCCGCGAAGATTGCAATAATGTTTGCACACATATTTATGAAAACAATCTTTCAGTATAAAAGTTGTGAATATTGTTCACGCATTCTCCACATTACAATTGAATCTTCCGCGAGGTGATTGAGCAACACTTTCGAGAGAAGAGTGTTTTTCACTTAAAAATTTGGTTGCACTCTGGGCAATACATCTTGGACCGCATATGCTGCGTCAATGGCAGCGAACGAGTTAACGTTGAATCCGCTTACAATTACTGGTGTACAGAAAATATCTGGCGAAAATGACAATTATGTTTACATATTTATGAAAACAATTTTTCTGTGTAAAAGACACTTTTCTTTTGGCAATTTGTACGGCGGTAATGGCAGCTGATTGAGGAGAACACCCTTTGAGCCTGCAAACTTATATAGAAAAGAGCTCGTAGAAGTGGCTGACGTTTGAAACGGAGATGTTCATTTAATAAAATGCACAACTCTTGCTGATATTGCTCCTGATATTTCTACGAGACCCTCGCGATTTATTTTCTCTCTTCCTGCTCTTTACTCTTTCGTATACTCTGTGTTCACCGGTTTCTCCCTTAAAATCTGACGTGCGCAAACTATTCCCAAATTTCGCTTCGCTATTTTTCCTGTCGCTCTGAAACAAGTGTACAAAAGACCTACATATGTAAAACCATGATAGCGCAACACACTTCCTTGTAACATCGCTATTTCCATTCGTATCAATTTTTCTGCTGTTTTTTCTCTCCAATCTTTCCCTCCAAATTTGGCAAAATTTGAGTTTACACACCGGTAACTGTCGTTCGGAACGTGTTTCACGATTAACCGGTCGATTCTATCCATACCACGCCAGAGTCGTAACAGCTCCATCCGTTTCACCGGTTGGTAACGAGCATTTCCAACGAAGCACGGAGTAGATGGAAATTCTTCCGTAATTTGTTTCTTGGAAATGCTACACGCTGCGTCGGGGATTAAACAGAGCTGCACTGTATCTCCAAGGATTCCGCCAGGATTACCGTGGAATCTCCTTTTTGTAACGACGCTTGTTACTCGTTTGCCTCGTTTTTTCCCTTTTTCTTCTCTCTTGCAGAAGTAGCGCGTGTGTGAAACGATAATGGTCGATTAATAAAGATGAGAATTAAGCGTTTTATCGAAAAGTTAAGTGTTTCGTTCTGCGCAACGTGTGATTCTTGTATGAATTTCATTCGAGCGCAAGTTACGCTTACGCTCGTTCGCCACGATGTATCGGGACTTTTATGAAATTAGCCGCTAAGCCTAGGTGAAATATAAGAATTCGCGATATCGCGTTGTAGATTAACGCGTTTATCCGGTTCTTTACAATTATCGCTATTTTGCTCGTGTTTGAGTGAAAGTACAGTTTTACGGAAGGTCGCGTTTTACTAATAAGCTCCTTATCAGCGAAGAATTTCTCGTGAATCTCAGTGTTTGCGCTTTTGTTGGTCCTTTAACGCTTATACTTGTGTTACTCGAGTGTACTTTTAATCTTCCAACAAGCGCAATTCTGTTTAATTATTTTCTTTCACTTTCCATATTGCGTTGTGCATTCTATTACTGCAGAAGCCTAAATTACAGCATTATGCATGACGAAAAAATGATTTCTATACGTCAAGAAAATAATTAAAAGAAATAAATAAAACTGATCATACTTGGTACATTAAATTGAAAAAATGTGAGTGTTAAGAGATTAAAAATTGTATCGACAATGCTTACTATTGGTCAATCGCTGTGTATAATGGTGAGTTTCCTATCGGTGTGTGTTATTTCGTCGTGGTTGTGTCAGATGCAGTTCTTTCTCATGATAGAAAATTGTTATTAAAAATTTCGATGTCCAAAAATGGCACTTTTTGTGGCTAGAAGATCTCAAAGTAATGATAATACTGTGATTTCTTTTCTGACTATGCATATAAGCGTCAGCCATTTAACGTTTCAGTACTGTATCAAGTAACAAAAGTTAATGTTACAGGTTAACTACATTTAGGAATCGTTCATTTTACAAATTAATCCTTTGCAATCGAGTGGCGACTGAGAAGCGACATTAAACAATCGTCACTTGGTAAATAATTAATCAAGACGGAGAGCGGATCTATAGATCTCCGTAAATTTGTTCGCCATAGTGAAATAGAGAATACATTGAATATTGAAGTAAAATAGTATAGTTTATTTGCAGGTTAGTTTGAAAAATTTTCAAAGATCCGATTTACAAGCTTTCTTACAGCAAAATCACCTCCGAGTGCAGAGGGTTATGTTAGGATCTGCTCGTGGTAGTTGCAACCAACTTTCGAGCTTTGTCGATTTTAGCACGTGATGTGCCGACTAAGTCTAATAGGTTCGTTTCCGAAGGACCACCTCCGTGATTAGGAGGACAAAACAACTATTGCCAATGATCTAAACTTCTAAAAGGAGCGACTCGTGGCGTGATCAGATGACTTCTGGTGTTCCCTTCCGCGAAAGGTCCCACGACACCTCCGTGCGAGGACGCATCGCGGGGGTGAGGCCCTCGGATAGGTTGAATACATTTTTCGATAGTGGTGGGGAAAAACTATTGGTTAAAATCATAGGTGGGAAAACTACACGAAAGTACCACCCCCCAGACCATAGGTCACTCTCAGGTACCAAGCGTACCCTTGAGTGACGCCCGCGGGAATTCCGAGTGCCTCGAACAACGACCGTAGCAGACAATAACGTTAAGACGCGCTTCGGCTCTGGTGACCATATGAATGCAAAAATGTGCAAGTGAAAAAAGGGGCGAAGATTCTAAGTCGAAAACAAGTTCTTAGATTGAAAGACTACGATTACCGTAGCGTCATAAAATTACCGCTGCTACGAAACGAGCGAAGACGAAAACTATATACAATAGAACTACATGCTAAGAAATCTAAGGGTCGGGCGGCTGACATACCTGTCGAGGATTAAACATGTTAAAACGAAAGTTTATGGCTTGGCCTGCGCCTCTTGGCGAGTGACAAACACCAGACCCGAGTACCCATCGGTTCGGCCCAGCGATATATCTTTGCCATTCGACGACAGTCCGTTCTTAGCTTCGGTAGTAGACGTACGCCGAAGAGTCCGAAATAAACTACTTTGCACGACATCCTGATTTGAGTAAAGTTCATTAGACATTACTGATGTACCTATTTTCGTCACATCTTGACCAGCAGACTCTGCCACGAGTCTGACAAGTTGTAGTTCAAATGGTTAAGTAAGCAAATTACATTTAGACGTGTAGAATCAATAAGAAACAGTTTTACGCTCGTAGCTTAGGAAAACCGTAAAAAAGAGACGATCCGTTTAACCCGTATTATAATACTTATCCATATAATACCGGTAAATCCTGAAATCCTTTCCATTGTTGTCGACTCGTGTCCACGAAAGAATCTTCGAAGCTTAAACAGCCACTTCAGCCGAGCAACTTCGTGACTGAATAAACTGCTGTTACACGAAGGAAATCGTTGACCGTTAAACGGTTTCGCGTAGTTCTTTGCCGCGCGCCGCCGCCATAAAAATCATAACAGCGCGGAATTTCTCTCTCCGCGCGCGCGACGTCGACTGCGACTTGTACGGAGAATATTTCACGATTCAATTTGCAGGCATTAAAACGTCGGAGGATTAAGTGGCCGAATGGCCCGGAATAAGAAGAAGAAGAAGAAAAGAAGAAAAAAAAGAGACGAGAAAAAACGACCACCAGAGGTCTGGGATCTTGATGGTTTATTGAAGTCATTCCTCATCTTTATTGAAGTTCTTCTTCTCGAAACTCCGGTTAATATTTTAATGCGCCGAAGGAAAAGCTCCGCGACTTTATTGCGCGCTAAGGCACCGTTTAAATTGTCCATGACTTGGAACTTTTAGCTGCTTACGAAGTGAGGCTACCTTCTTCCGGCCGGGGGGCTGAGTAGTATGATTTAATCGGTGCATCGGGATCGAGAACGGCGAAGTTACGTTCGGGTTTTACGAGAAGATTTGCGAGTGTACGCGGACAGTTTTTGCGAAAGATGGGCGATAGATAGTCTTTTCGAGGAGAAATTATTAACATTAACCCTTTGAGGACGGAGGACTACGTGTTGTGTCGAAGTACTGATTACTTGTGTAAACACATGATTAGGTCACTGCTTCAGGTTTTCTCTTCAAACTAGATTATGTGAGTTCATGATCGCTCCAGGTATTTTTATTGCTTAGAAATATGAGTTTATTGGCTGCGTTCGTAGTGTTTGGTGAACGCGTATATTAGCGTATCGTGCTCGAAGGGCGAATGCGTTCTTCCGTTCGACATTAAGATCTTTGGGTCAGAAAAGACCCAAAGACCTCGTATGCAACAATTTTTGAAGTTAGACAGTAAACTTTTAGTGTAATATTAAGGGAACGTAAACTTGATGACAGCAAAAGTTGAGAAGAAATTACTAACCTTAATGCGTTCTTCCGTTCGACTTGGGTCAGAAAAGACCCAAAGACCTTACATGTAACAATTTTTTACCTTGGACAGTAAATGTTTAATATAGTGTTAAGGGAATGTAAACTTGACAGCAAAAGTTACTGAAAAAATAAGAAGGCGATGGGTCAGAAAAGACCCAAAGATCTGGTATGTAACAATTTTTAAACTGAGACAGTAAACTTTTAATATTACGTTAAGGGAGTGTAAACTTGATAACAGAAAAAGTTGTTCAAAAAATAAGGCGACGGGTCAGAAAAGACCCGGAGACCGTATTACGATTAAGAAACCTCTACAAAAGTGTGCAAATACTAGGAAAAATAATTAGAAGAAGTAAATACACAAGTTCGTCCATATTTCTTAGCGAAGCTACACTTGGAAGTAATCTTTGCCTTCAATTAAAAGTTAAAATAGAATGGTAGAGGAGCGATAAAAGGAATAAAAAGGAGGAAAGGGAAGCGTGTAATCCCGTGCTTAAAGCCTCGCCTATTCAAACAGCCAGCAAAGAGTGAAAATGGCGATCTGCGAGGTCGCATCCGGGCGCTAGTTCCCCAACATTTCTATTATTCCATGAAAATTTAACGATTCAACAGCATCTCCGGGGTAGGAAAATGGCCGACATTCAGGAAGGTCTTCGGGATCCCTCACGTTGTAACACCAGGTACGTCGATTAAACGAACGTAAAAGCGGGAATAGCTTCCGGACCCGGTGGTGAAATAAAATTGCTTCGACCGATTCACCATTCCTGGGACTGTACGCGCCCTTTTGTTCCGTTCTAGCTGTCCACAACCAGCCGCACAATTCGCATTTCCTGCACCGGTTTTCCCACCTTTACGACGACCGCATCCCGCCATTGGTATTTTTACGGATTCCGTAAAAACGCGTAAAACTCTTGCTATAAAGACCCGCCTACTCGTCACGTGATTGCATGCACAACGAGTTCTCTGTTGAATACTTGAAAAAACTTGGTGTCAGACGATTCTCAGGTTTGAAAAGAGGCGATACGAATGTATCGTTTGGGATGAACGATGTGTTCTGACATTTTGTCGTTCCTGCATGAATAAAGGAGTGTCGACTGTGTGTTTTCAGTCTTGATATCTGGTTAAGGGATGAATTTCGTTGATTGTGAACTTAAGATGGTGTCAAGCTTCATTTTCTGTGAACTTAGGTGCTCAGAATTTTCTTTTGGAATGAGATAATGGGCAATTTTTATTTCTGTGAATTTGTAAGTGTGGGATAAGAGCTTCTATAGTCGTCAAAAGGAGCAAGAACAGAGAGGAAATTGAGAGAATACCTTGGCTATGGGTGCATAGAGTCTGGGATTGCTTGGTCCTTCAAATTTTTCCTCGGTCCTTCAAAGTTTTCCTCGGTTCTTCAAATTTTTCCTCGGTTCCTCAAACTTTTCCTCGGTTCCTTAAATTTTTCCTTGGTTCCTCAAAGTTTTCCTCGGTTCCTTAAATTTTTCCTCGATTCCTCAAATTTTTCCTCGATTCCTTTAATTTTTTCTCGGTTTCTCAGATTTTTCCTTGGTTCCTCAAACTTTTCCTCGGTTCCTCAAATTTTTCCTCGATTCCTTTAATTTTTCCTCGGTTCCCCAAATTTTTCCTTGGTTCCTCAAATATTTTCTCGCTTCCTCAAATTTTTCCTCGGTTCCTCAAATTTTTCCTCGGTTCCTCAAATTTTTCCTAGATCCCTCAAATTTTTCCTCGGTTCCTCCACAAATATTCCAAACTTCCTAAACCTCTATGTAAAAATATGTCTGCTGCCAGACATAGAATTACGAAATGACAGAATAAAACACTGTGAAAGATAGAAAACATCGTGAAAGTAGCAAAATGGAACAAATTTCGTAAATGAAATAAAAAAATACACGGAGAACGACTTAATCGTAGGTCGATAAACGTTGTTACCCCAGCACAGCTATTCATAGAGTGTCTTTTAACAGACATGGAACTCCTTTGCACCCCGTAATCAAACAATTTTCCCTCCATCTTCACGACTGTTGTTATCGACACCCTTATTTCTTGCTTCCCACGATGATCCATCTAAGTATCGCCCCGCCTCAATTACCCCAACTGGCCATTATACCAACGGATTGACCGAACCGGACGGTTTATTTTCCGAAACGCGTTTGCCCCGCGTGAAACTCGATCAATCGTGATTCGTTGGCGCGAAACCTTACAACGCTTTCCATCTAGTTCTTCCATTTATCTTCCAAGCCTAGATGGACGAAGAGATATAACGTATGGATGGGTATCGATTTATCGGTATTATGGTCGGAAACATCCGCCGATCCAAGCCTGGTGATATAAAACGGTTAAGGAGGATTTTTGTAATTAGTTGACCGACAGGTGTAGTAATTTTCGACGATTTTCATAAACTCTTCTTTATCTTATCGCGTGTGCAATTAATGAACGACACACGGTTCGGTATTATCAGTTTTCCGTCATGATTTCGAGATGATAGGCTTGAGGATTTACACGAAACGACGATGTTCGTTTAAAAGTGTGTCGTTAGGTGAAAAATATTAATAGCTAACTATGGAGGAATTGCGAAGGTAATTTTCACAGGTTATTGTCATTCAAAACGTTATTGTCATTTCGAATTCTCGAGACTTGAAGGCAACTCGTGGTCGAAAATTTGTTCACTACCAAGGAAGATGAGCCTAAGGAGTCGGACATATTTAAACTTTTGTTCTTGGTCTTCGTTAACAGATATTCAAGACATCTATTTTCACCGGTTCTCTCTTGTTAGTATACGAGCCGTTCAATGTAAAAGTGGTGTATGTCAATTGTCTGCCTATTTGATTTAACACCACGTCTCGAATGCTCAACCTTCGTTCTGTTTTGTGCAGAAGTGGTATAAGTATTGTAGTATCGGGGCCGCCATACCCAAATAGGGAACCGACAAGGGAGAATAGGGAGGGAGTTGTTGGCGTAATGCGCAAAGCCTCTGCTTGCCGAGCCGAAGGTACCGGGTTCGATTCTCGTTGGGTCCCTCAAAATTTTTCTGTCAGTTCCTACAGTATACCTTTTCGTTAGTTTCTCTGGATGGCAAAATAAGTAAGAAATATATGCAAGAATAGTGTATTGAATGAAACGATTTAGAGCTTCCTTATCCTCTTTCTATTTATTTCCTCCATCCATAACCAATCGCCATAAGTTCCAAAAATTCACTTCTCTTCTACCGACACAAAAGATTCGTTGCAGGTTTCCAAAATATCCTCTCCTGACATCCTATAGTGACGTCCCCATTTCTATGCTCGATAGTAACGATCCAGCGTCTGTGTATCATGGACCAGCGAAAACAGAGACTCGATACAGTGAGTCGAATAATTGATTTACGAAGGGAAAACTTGATAGTCTTGAGAGAGAACGGTGTAAAGAGACGATGGAGTATCTATATTCGTCTCTGGTCGTGAAGTAACCGGTAGACGATAACGTTTAGTTGGATTGGTCGAAGAGAAACGCGGAAGACCGAAGGTATTGGCTTCTGAACGAGGAAAGAACAAAGTAGACGGGAGATACACGACGAAGGCGGATCTCGTGGCACCCTACAGACCACATAATTCCTGGTAACCAACTTTTGTACGTCGTCGACAGGAAAGCTTTTCCGCATTAAAAGGAATAACGACGTACTCCAGGATCATTCTCGTAGTTATTTTCATAGCTTGTTGCTTGCTTTCCGTTCGTTACCTCAGAAACGGAGGTAACATTAGGTGGACTATCTCGTTTCTTTCAATCGTCGAACGGTGCAACCCTTTCGAACGTTATCGAGAGAAATTAGATTGCATGATTTGGCTTCTATCAGCGACCAACTGAGTCAGCCTATTCCTAGCCTAGTTATTAGCTACGTGCTTATTAGTGAATTGACATAAGTGATCGTTACCTGTCACTGTCAGAGTGATGTGGAGCTGTTAATGATCCTAATAGAATAGTCAAAACTTCTGGTATTCGCTAATGGGAGTCTCTTAGCGCAGCCAATGTACATCGCAGGCCAAAAGTTTAGAATCGCTGTGCATTGAGAATTATATAAAAATTTGTAGAAAAAGTGTTAATAATTTTAAGAATTCTTTATTAGGCAAATCAGTTGGAATAAAATAAATTGCTATTGATCCCCGTGATCTTAACTTCAGATCTATAAAGAATTAATGCAAATTGGTAGGTGGTCCTAAAAGTTTCAGATCACTGTGCATTGAAAATTACACAAAAATTCCCAAAAATAATGTTAGCAATTTGAAGAATTTTTTATTATACTCAAATCAATTGGGATAAAATAAATTGCTATTGATCTCCACGATCTTAATTTCAAATCCATAAAGAATTAACAGCAAATTGGTAGGTAGTCCTAAACTTTTGATAGTTAATACACGTATCGCTGTAATTCTCTTCTAACGATCGCGTATCGTTAATATCGTATTAATAATCCGAGCGGTCGTGATTAAATTTCGTCGTTCTGGATAATAAACAGCGGGCAAAAGTCGAGCGAGTAATTTATATTCGTGCGATTCGAGTGTCCGTTCGATCTCATTAAAGAGCGAACGAGGAAACGAAGGATTTTTATGAGAATCGTGGCTCTCTCTACTCGGTTGGCTTGCAACGGCCGTGGCGCCGTGTAATTTATGTTTAACGAAGAGAGGTCGAATGTGCTTCCGATAAGATAGCAGACCTTATTTCGCCGGCTGTTAATTTTACTTCGGTTAATTCGTTTAGAGTCGTTCGGCTTACGTCGCCACGCTTTCTTCCGTTGTAAGATCGTGCCGTTGCTAAGAACGGGGATGATCATTCCGGAAAACGATGAAAATTCTAAGGCGAATTATTTCTTTTTTAAGAAACCACCTCTTTTTAGTGAAACTACTGTCACTTGAGTCGAAAATTATTTTAGTATTGTTACATATCTTACTTAACAGGTTCGCTTCCTTGACTTTTTAGTGGCGATTTAAATTTAGGCGGGAATACGGTTTTTGTTCTAATCTACGAAGATAAGTCTTCAGGTACTTGTTCTTCTGAGAGTTTTTCGCGATAGTTGCTCTCGAGAGTGCTCTCAAATTATGCGTGCAACTCTATAGTTGCACTCTCGGTGCTGATAAATTTCACTCGCGAGAGCAACTCGCGATTGTTTCACTCTCAAATCGATATCTACCTTTATTTCCCTCTTACCTTTCGCATCCCGTTTACACCAAATCATGCTAGGTCACAGATTCGTACAGGAATTCACATACGTCCGCCACGATCACACAATCTGCCTTATCTCGCATAAATTCTCGTTCCGAAAAATTGTCACTCGGCCCAAAACTCATTCTCGCCACGTGGCAATTTTCGATCACACAATCTGCCTTATCTCGCATAAATTCTCGTTCAGAAAAATTGTCACTCGGCCCAAAACACTGTTTTCTCGCGCTTCACTCGATCTAATTTTCGATCTCGCGAACACTCTTATCTCACATGCTACGCTATCTTATCGAATTAAATTCATTTATTTCAACCGTACCACATTATATCACACTATTCAAATTCGTCAGAATTATCTAGAAAATTCCTACCAATTTTTACGCAAATAAGCAAACTTGGCTACATCAATCGTTGTCACCGTTTGATACTTCTGTTCACAACCTCGCTGTATCGCTTCCCGCGGCTATACCAGAGGAAGATGTAACGCGTAAGAGAAAATCGAGAAGAACTCGTGACATTGCCCTTTAAAAACCTCGGCACAAAAGATTCCTCCCGGTGGAATCAAACGAGAACACGGCCGCCCATTCGATGGAACATCGATAATGTTCGAGGGCCTCGAAGGCTGTCGGAGTTATTTGCGTTCGCGCGACTGTAATGGCCCACGACGAAAGGAAAACCGGGAATATAATGAGTTTACGTACACCGGCGAAAATAATGGTCACGACGGGTACGTGTACGGGGCTCGTTAAATTAAAACTTTCGCAAGGCTGTACCTCGTGACGGAGCTATATATATGTATATAACTGTAGACAAAGAAGTTCGTGCCACAACGACGAACTTATATATATATATTTCTCTCACTCTCTCTCTCTCTCTTCCCTTTGTTCTTCTTTTTTATTCGTTCGCTCCCCCGCAGAGACTCGTCTATTTCTTCTATAATTCCGGTATAAAGGGAAGGAAATTGCTGACGCGGGAATTTCACGATTCATAAGATATTCGAGCGATCGGTGAAAGAGTCCCACTATTCCAGAAATTCCGAAAGGGAAGGCTGAAGCATTGATTATATTCTCAAGAATGCGCGTACTCGATGGAGGTCGTTAAACCCGATTTACATGACGCGACGAGAGAACGGGAGAACGCGTGCTCCCCCTCGATCCTCATATTTTCGATACGGATTTATTCGACCGCGTAAATGTATGCGATGAATTATCCACGGAAGTTGTGTAATGTCTAATTTGGATTTCCTGTTTTACCGTGCGGGGCGAGTTTTCGTGGAAACGAAACGCCGAACTGTTCCATCGAATTTTACTAATTCGAAGAAGATTCTGAACGATTGTACATAAAGAAAATGTAGGTGAACTTGGAAACTTAAACAAAAAATTGCTATAGTTGCTATAAAATTACATTTTACTAATTCCTGATGTTTAGGCGTGAGCAATTTAACAATTTGGAGTATGAAAGAGTCTTCTACAATTGTTGACTTAGAAAAACGCGTTAGATTGGTGATAATAATTTTTGTGTTGAATAGCTGATAGAATTTTAGAATCTGATCTTCCTTTGAAGGAATTCGTGCTTAAATAATAAATGCGGACATGTGAAAATGGGAATGACGATGTCTGATTGGTGGTTTTAATTTGGTAGGGGAAGCCGCCGTGACCCTCAGGTACTGCAAGTACCTTCGAGTGGCATGTGTCGGATTTTCCCCATGCCTTAACCGTAGCAGGTAATATTTTATTAGTTGCCCTGACTCGGCCAAGGTAAATGAAAATTAACACGGCCGAGGTAAAATTCTTAATCCTACTACAAAAGGGGCAATCGTCGCTATACATTCAAAGAAGGTGAAATATGCACAATGGTTTTTACTTATAATTAGTTTTACGCCTTAACACCTGCTAACTCATAGTCAAAAGAGATTCTGTACGATTGTACATAAAAAAGAAGTGAAAGTGAACTGAAAATCTCAAAAAACGAATTACTATAATAATGTTAAAGGTCTCTTTAAATCATATTGCGAGCAATAAAAAAAGTAAGGTGATCACGTTAACCTGTCCACTCTGTGTAATTCTACAGCGTTGAATAATTTGATCCATAGCGAACATTCCCCCTGTGGTTGTACAACACGTGATGATAAGTTCAATAGCAATATATTTTATAACAAAAAAGAATAATGATAATCTGATCAACGGTCTCTTATCATATCTCGCAATAAATTCTCACGTACTCTCTAATATCAATAACAACGCGGTTCTACTGTTTTACTCCCTGTTTCTCTCTATGATCCGCTCGTTTTCCAAATCTCGAGACGATTCGACAAACACACTACATTCGCGCCATCACTCACAACATATTATTAAACCAATTCCACACCCCCAACATTTCGTCTCCGTACAGTTGGAAACTTGGGTTAAAATTGACTCGAACAATTCATCGTGTCGTTTCGATCGAAAATTCCTGCACGAGGTGCCGATAAAACGAAGCACACGAGAAACTCGACTAAATTTCCAACTAATTACGAGCACACGTATTAATTGCCGTAGATATTACCGAGGCTCAGCAAGGGTATATTTAAAGTGAAATACACTAAACGTTCACTATTGTCACTCGAGAGGGAAAAATTTCCGTTTCGCGGGAGGAGATTACAGTCGAGCCGATCGAGCCGCGTTATCGCGGAGTTTAAGACTGCCGTGGAATATTCGCGAAGTTTCGCGGAATCTGGAACAGAGTTCTCATCCGCGGTGTGAAAGCCGCGAGGAAACGCTTCGGACCGTTTCATTTTATTTGACGCTAATTGGCCACCGTTGGATCTTCTGTCGCGGACAATTTGCGCCGCGAATTCGATTAACGCGTTCTCTTTCGTCGCGCGCTTCGTTCGCTGTTTAAACGAATACGGCGGCTCGGTTTGCGTGTTAGAAGGGAAACGATGAACGAGAAATATTTGGGAACCGTGGCCACGAGATGCATCGTTTGAGGCAATATTTTCGCAATTGATGCACACACCGCGCGAAGAAAAAACGAGGAGGTAAGCGGAAATATTTGCATACGAGATGGCTCGTCGTTCGGTCGATTATCCGCGCGGTTAGTTTAGATCGCTTTACGACGGTGAATTTGAATCAATTTTAACAGAGCAATTTGCGTACAGGAGAAAATTGTCGGATTTTTTTGGAATTTTTATTTCTTGCGACAATCCGCGAGTCTTTGTAAGAGCGTTTTCTGGTTTCTTCGGTGCTGTATATACAGGGTGTCCTAATTTTTCCCGACCGAAGTTTGTCAAACTTTGTGAGTGCGTTCTATGGGCGTACGAAAGAAAAAAATGTCATATAAACATGGACCATTTGAAGCTTTGTTAAAAAGTTATAGCAAAAATATGAAGCACGAAGAGAACGAGTATTTCGTGTTATTGTTATAACTTTTCAATAAAGCTTCAAACGACCTATGTTTATATAACATTTTTCTCTCTCCTATGTCTATAGAATCCACTGACAAAGTTTGATCGGAAAGAACTGGGACACCCTATATATATGTATAATACATCTTTCCCAGTATTTATTGGCAATAAAAAAATTCGACGAGAGACATGTAATGCTTTACAGCCTATTAAATTGATTGGAGAATTTCATTACTTTCACAGTTTTCTCCATACCGTGAATTTCTCTAATCTAAAGTACGCTTTAATCACCAGTCAATTAATTCGCTAATTAAAAACAGATGCTCGCTACTTCGTAGCGTATTAATACCCAACTTATAAATACATCGTAACGAATCGTAATCACGCAACCCGTACTTCTGTAATACGCTTTTCAATCTCTAACAAAATTAATTGCACTGCCAGCGAAACATTCGAACCTCTTTAGCCGGCGAACTTTTTTCCACAATCAATTCCCTATGGAAAAAGCGAGAATAATGGAATTTCTATTAAATAAACACAGAAACGGGGGTTTTTACTCCGAAAGGATTAACCAAAATAGTCGGTTAAACGATTTCGTTCGTGTAATACGCGGTCAGGTTTTGCAGAGAGAAAGGTCTTGGTACGTGAAAGCCGTGTTTCGCGGCGATTCCAGCGAGCATAATAGCGCGATCACCTTTGCCGCGGCGGACGTTTTAATCGTTAAAAGCTTTCCCGCGGAAAACGCGTTTCCGATCGAAGCCCCGCGACAATTTGCCTGCGACCGATTCGGATCCGCGTCGCGGAATCCGCTGGAGAACCGAAGCTGCGCGCTTCGTCTATTTCGTTGCACTGCCGGCGATGCTTTTATCTCGGAACGATTTGCCGTCGTCGTTCTCTCTCAGCTTCCCTTTTTCCTATCCCATCTGTGTCCTCCTCCTTCCTTCCTCCGTTCCTCCCTCTCGCTGCTGTCAAATTTCCGTCTGGCTTTCGTCGTAAGTAACGCCGCGAACGAGCATCCAGATCCCGGGAAATCGCGTGCCGCATTATTTACTTCTGAGCAATCAAGGATGAGCGTCGAAGCTTTCACGTGGTGTGCACCATGGTGTGGGTTAAGTTAGGAGGAAACGGACTGTAAATGGTTGCCACGATACTGTGGTCGATGGTTTCTCTCTGCTGGCTGAGTGTATTCGATGGTTTCGCTTTATGGAAATTCCGGAGGGAAGATTTTTGACACCGCGGAGTGGAATGGTTGGATACCCGGCTGTAACAATGAGCTTAGCTCGAGATAAGTAACCCTGAAATTTCTGTGTATCTTCTCTATGTAATTGCTGAACTTGGTGCTCGTCGATTTCGAGTTATACGCTCGAATCTTGTTACTCGTCAGCTTTTAGTAATTTAGGAGAAAGGCTGTTGGACCTTTTTTCACTCCTACTATCTCCGAATTTTCTTTGACCCTTTGACAGTCTAATAAAATTATGAATTACTTTTAACTATGTCGAGTCAGACTTGACATAAGAATTTTTGCCTTCAGATGTCGTATAATGATAAATTTATGAATCACGATAAACCATTTTTTTATGCATCAAGATTACACTGAAACTTAGTATTTTACAGTAAATAAAGGGAAACTACATGGCGATGCCCAAGAGTGACCAAATGACTGCGGACTAACTGGACTATTTGGATCGCAAAGGGTTAATAGTGTGTGACAACAGCAAGTGCATGATCATTTTTTAAAACACGGATACATAATCCTACGTTGTAGTAGTTATGACAATAATATCTCGTCCCTTTCTAACTTCGTTCCTAAGAGTTTCTCCTGAGTTGACCAGCTAGATATTTGTCGGATGAACTGTCGAAGGGTTAAGGACACGTTAAGAATTAGAAAATCATCGACGTCTAAGGATCCTGAACGAGAAACATAAAAGAATCGCTGCAACCCCGACAGTTCTACAAACTACACTCTAAGTGCCTCAAACCTAGTAAAATTTATAAGAATAAAATGATTACTTCGAAAAATACAGAACATCAAAATCAAAGAGAACAGTGAAACTGAAGTTTGGTTCATTTTTCTATCCACTTGCTAAGTATCTACTATTACTCTCCCCCGATTACTCGCAATTCCTCCACCATAGTTAATTGCCACCACAAATCTACCATTCTACCAACATCCACCGGCCATTACTCTCCGCCATTACCAATATCAACCTGAAATATCTCCAATACTCCGCAGTCTCCGTCGAATCAGCACTATCCCACCCAGGCAAAAACCGTCTTGCATGAGTTTCTTCTCCGCGCATAACCGTAAATTCCTTTCCCGAAGTACGGTCGAAGCAGAAAAAGGTGCAGTTTTACGTTCCTCTATCGCTCGTCCCTGCGTCTCGAACGTTAATCCCCCCCAGGTAGGATGTAACGAGTACGCGCGAGAGCGGGAATTACGCACGTACGTTATTACGTTCCTCGCGTAACGTATTCCAAACATGCACAGAATGCTCGATAACGTTCTCCATATTCAGTACGGGTGCTTCCTAGGCGAAGGATACATCAGCGACAATGGAGCAAAGGTCGTTAGACCGTTCCTACCCTTATCCTTCCTCTCCTTCGACCTATATTACTTCACTTCTTTCATTAATCCCTTACCGAACCATCTTCGAGCAACTTTCTCACGCCTAATTTTCCTCATTGTAGTTTAATCAATGCGGCCACCGCCGCGGAGGATAGATCGGGGGGAAACCAATCGCCTTATCGTGCGTAAGAGGCTTTCAACAGCCGCCGCTTCCGGCGCGCAAATGAGCTTGCATTCGGGTAACCGCTTCTTAGAAACGGCCCAAAAGGTGTTTCCAGGCTATTAAGCAAAGCCCCGCGAACGGAACATCCTCTCGTGGTATCCTCCCGCGAGTGAAACCTAAAAGGGGAGGGAAAAGGTAATATCTTATCCTACACCCCTTCTTATACTCGGTGGTTTCGAGGAAGGGAGAACACGGATATATCGAATATGTACAAAGTTGGGAACGAGTGACAGGCGTAAGTTGAATTTATATATCCTTCCCGCGTGTCGCAATATTCGCTAAGCAGAAGTCCTTGTTCAGAAACGTGGGCGTGGCTTTCGGAGGGAAAATATTAAACGACCACCGGCGAAGTTATTTATCGTGATTGGAAATCGAGAACTGGCGTTTTGCATATGGAAAAAACCGGGCGTCGATGGAATCCGGGCAATTTTATTCGCCGTTTACGTTTTTCGGGAATTCGAGCGTTGGTAGAGAAAGTTAGGTGATATACCGCGATGCAGTTAGGCAATACCTGCATCGAACGCGACAATCCAAATGTGCCTCTATTCTGAGACAAATCTCGTCCAATTCCCCGAACTCCATCAGTCTCAATTAATACCCGAAATCTGGCTGAGGAGTGGAAGAAAGATCCCAATAATTAAACTATCTTACTCCGGAGTCTGGACAGAATCGTTGGAGGAAAGTGGCGCGCGGTCCATATTTACCCTCGAGACCCTAGACTCCCTCTTAAAGCCGGCGAAAGAGAAGGAGATGGAGAGCTAGAGAGAGAGAGAGCATCGATCAACAGCACGGAAGCTTCTTAGTCGCAAGGTCCATGGAGAACTGTCTCGATCAAGACGTATACATTCGCGGGCTATTGGCGACGAGGAAACGTCTAAAGTGTCGCCGCCTCGAATCTAGGTTAACGATCGGCCATAGTTCACCGTACCGGGCTGCTTCGAAAGTCGAGAGAAATGTCAGAGGGTAAAATGAGGTGGATGGAGACAGATAGAATTCGATAAAAGAATGAAAGGAGGAAAAGAAGCCGATTCACTGGGCTGTCCGGGGGAGGGCAGGTGGAGGGGTAGGTTCGACTATAAGATTGCGCGTTTTCCGTTCGAAAGCTCATCGATCGGTTCCGGCGAGCAGAGGCATCGTTACTCGGACAAAGGCTCAAAGCTCCGCGAAAACGAATTCTGTAACTCTTCCGTGAAGCTCTCACGGAGCACCGGCACGGCAAATGGCATCAGTCGTTTATGAAATGGGATAGGTAGGGATGAAATTACCGGGGGGGAGAGATTTTTACGATTCCTCTAAACACAGTCCTCCGTTCCCCCCGTTTTGCTCGTCTTATCGTTTTCAGGACCCTTCACACCCTTTTAGCGTTCCGTGGTTCCAGTTACGTTTCGTATCTTTTGTTCTCGTTCGTGGCATATTTAAAGGGACGCCTTTTAAAGTTCAATTGTTTAATAAAATATCGATATATTAGTACGTGACTTGAAAGTTATAGTCGGGGCCACGATATAGCGAGGTCGTAAAATCGGTTAGGCGTCAAAGTAAACATGTTTTAGCTGCCGGGACCCCGAAATTGACAGAAATACGAGCAGATAAGTACTTGAAACCATGGTCAGGACCGTACAAAGAATTCTTGTATCCAGCGAAAGTCAAACCGATTCTAATATATTTACTGAAAATTGAGTTCAGCTAGGACAATTTAGGGTTTTTTTTTTCTGGGAAAAGCCGCTTTTGGAAGTACGGTTGCAAGTAAAGGTCTTATTGAGGTCTTTAACATCTTCATTTACCTGCTCGTGTTATATACAGATAGAAAATGCAAAAGGATTGTGTAGCTTTAATATTAACATATTTTCGATTTGTAAATGAAATACCATTTTCTACTTGAAGTACCAAATCATATGCTACCATTCGTTTATTGTTGGAACCCTCAAACAGACCGCAACATCAATCGATGCCGATTCTTGAGAGTTTAATTTACGACCTCGCTATATCGTGGCCCCAACTATACGTGAGAAGCTGCGCTGAAGGGAAGTATAATTTCGATGTGATTTAGTCCGACCCTCGGATCTATAGATTCGTAGATTCATAGATTTTACTGTAATTTTTCTTTTTTGAGGACAAACCGACGGATCTGTTTCTGACTATTTTTCAATTTTTACTTGAGATTGGACTGTTTCTTTTTTGTGGTGTCGTTGTTTTGGGTGCAAGATCTGGAAAGCTAAATTTCAGAAAAATCCACGACTCCACTTCGATCTTTATACAAATTTCTTTGTTAGATTAAAAATAGAATTTAACGGGACCATGTGTCGTACAATTTCTTTGTGATTGTGTTTCTAGTGTCGGTATTTTAGAAAAATCTTTTTGGGAACCGTACTGACTTCACTTTGATCTTTATGGATATTTGTGGAGCTTTGATATCCAAAAGTTGAGAAAAAAATTTAACAGGACCATGTATCGTACAATTTCTTTGCGACTGTATTTCTGATAAATTTCAAGAAAATCTTCGATCTTTATGCTAGGAGCTTCGACATCTAAGAATTAAGAAAGGAACTTAGCTCTGTGTTTTATGAGTAATCAGTATCTCAAGACAAAGGGTTAAATTGTCCCACTCTTTTGTTTCTCCACGACATTGGCACACTCTGTTCCTTTAATGGACGCAGACCAGAAGAAAATTCCGACCGAAGGGTAGAACTCATATTGTTTTTAAGGGGTACCTTTAAATTGCCTTCGACAAATTCTACACCGAAAGGGAAAACAAAGTATCCGAGTAGTTCGACTTGCTTTTAATCCAACTTTTCAACTTGCGGTATTTATTCGGCTTCCCGATGATTTTGTTTCAGTTGATATCGGAACAGAGAGCTCACTCCGTCCTCCATGAAGTTGTAAAAGTTCGCGGTTAGTTCGAAAGGTACACGTTCCTGCTCGAGTATTAGACGATAACATTATCGATACTTCTACAGACTACACACACCTAACTCCCACTACTATCTCGCGTAGTTAAAACAGTTTTCTCTGAACTACAAATTTCTACAGCGCTATAGAGCTGTAAGTGTCGTTACAAAAGCTCCAAACAAAGTGTTAATCTTCTCAGTTAAATCGTAGCGAGGCAGGTGATTTTTCTCAGGCTCGATTAACCGTAAAAAGGGGACCACGAAAGAAGTTATCGATGCACATGCCAGCGGTGAAGTGGACTTATTAAACATTCGCCACGCTTCACGCTCGATCTCGCGTATCCGGCAAGGATCGCCACGGTTCCACCTGGGTCCAGCTCGATTTCTGTAACAGAACTCGCAGGCCGAGGCAGCGCCGCGTCGCGAATGCTTTACGACATGCTCGTCGAATTCGCGCGTCGCCTCGTTAGAAACGCGTCGCGTGACCAAATTGGCCGAAACGAATCGCGAGATATTCCATCTTGACATAATAGCCATTTGAGAGCCGGTGGTATAGAACGTTCGCTTAGAGAGAATCGAGGTGAGAGAGGTCTCGATCTCTTCGACATAATGCTTCCTATTACTTAGCGCGACGAGTCCCGCTTTATGAGCGACGCCGACGCAGCTGAATTTAATGGCCAACCACGGCCAATGATACGCCACGTGCCCAGGCGTGTTTCACGAATGAAACGGAAACACGGAATACTTGCCGATGGTAATTGTTTCCTGTTGGCCGGTGTCTCTGTTGAATTTAACGACGAGAAGCGTTGGCTGAAGGAAACGGAGTCGTTTTAAACGGGCGATCTTTCCTTTTTCTTCGTCGCGAACTTTCAGGAAGTTCTAGAATTTACGATTCGTGCCGGTTTTTAATGGTACCGGGAATTGTTGGTTTTTTCTTTGTTAGACTTTGTATTATTTTATTTAGTTAATTCAGAGCTCACGAGGTATAACGACGTTCTGTGTTTTTCAAATGACGATCGACATAAGATTACAGCGTTTACTTTTTGTTCTTTGCATGTATTGCCAATCCTCCACATTTTTTTAAACATTGAGTTGAAGTTTGTGTAAGAGACTCACAAAGTAAGATAAGGTAATATGGACTTCTAAATAAGTCAGGGGGTGTTTTAAACTTGTAGAATTTTTTTCAAAGTTGAAATAGTCTACTCTATACTTAGGATTGGAAGGTTACTATTTTGGAATGCATGAAAATGTGAGAAACGTGGATTTCTGGGATTCTGGAGTCCCACTCGGACTTAGAGGGTTAAAAGGAGCAAATAACAATAAAGAAATTAAGAGGGCGCTTTGGCTATACGCGTAGAGTCTCGGCTTGCCAGCCAAAGTTCCCAGGGTTCGATTCCCGCTTGGTCCTTCAAATTTTTTCTCGGCTCCTACGGTAGTTCTTTGGAAAGTTCGCAAAAATATATTTCTGGGAGACGCCTCGCCCTCTGTATAATGATATTTGAGATCTCCAGTATGCAAAAATATATTTCCGGGAGACGCCGGCGCTCAATATAATGACTGAGATATACCTCTAGTATGCAAAAATATATTTCTGCGAGACGCTCGCGCTCTGTATAACGATTGGAGATCTCCAGTATGCAAAAATATATTTCTGCGAAACTCTCGCTCTCGGTATTAAGAATTGAGATCACCAGTATGCAAAAATTGACAATTGAGATCCTAATGCCCGACAATACTTTTCGTAATCATTCCCTCGTCTTCGCATAGTTTTGAGAGATTAAGGATAGTATTAACCCTTTCGTTCGAATATGCTTTCCTAGTGTGCATTTTAGATAATTGAATATACGCGGACTATAGTCGGCGCTAGGATCGAAAGGGTTAAGCTTGCCTGCGCCTTGGATCTTGATCGCGTAGCCCTAAACACGCAACACAGCCTCTGACATTTCGATATTTTAACGAGGATAAATAAGTGAACAGCGAATGGAACATAGTTTTGAGAAATTCTTCTGTTCGTTGGAATAAATGTTGAAACAACTCTCGAAACTTTCATTTGATAATGTGTTTTCGTGGGAATAATTCCGTCGATACTTTTCACACGTACGTGATTACAACATGTTCTCAGAAGCAATATTGTGTAGGCCTCGGTTAACTATGCGCATTTGTTCATAGTCCACATTCCCCAAGTCGGTGCTATATTACAATACTATATCACAGGAATGATAGCTCTGAAACATAAATACCAGTCGATACTGGACGGCGTGATGTCATGGGGAATGTAATAACGAATTTTGTTCCCATTCGTCTTTCGCTATTGCGAAATTCGATATAACACGTGAAATAATAGTTCGTTCATTATCGTCGTTATATTAATTGGATACATTTCCAATCGCCGTTAAGCTTTCTAAATGAACGATGATTCGAAATGCTTGGGAACTCGAAGAGGTTAATTCGCCTGATCGAAATGATTTATTGTTAATCAGCGGCAAATCGAATTGCTGGATCGTGATTCGAGCTCTATTCTCTGCCATTTCGATCGGTACTCCGATTCGTTGAACTACATGTACATATAAATCAATATTCCGAATTATTTTGATCTCTCGTCCAGTACATTTACTGTATTCACAACTTCAAATTGTTCGTTAATTAAAGTTACCAAGAATTTCATTTTCGTTGCATTCACTTTACCCTTAAAATGAATCAATTCTATCTTCGTTTACCTACAAACGACCACCGTTCGACAGTTGTGCCGCGGAAGAACACGGAACCAGATCTTGAACGATCTTACGACATAATAAAGTGGGCAGCCAGTTACCTCGAAATCCCATCCGTTGTCGGTAATAATTATTAGGATCGTGGATGTTAGGAGGATCGATGGCGTAGAGTAGGATCTCGGTAAGAGAAGTAAAGGTAGAGGCGAGGAACTTGGAAATTACGAGCTCGAGACGAGCACACGGAACTTCAGGCGACGGGGAAACTCGATCCAACATTGATTATTCGAAAGTTGCGAATTCGCAGCGCGGTTGAAACGCGTCGATTTATTCGCTGGAAGTCGTGGATACCAAGTGCTACGAAATACCGGTGAAACGAAGTTAACATTGTAATTACAGAGACGTCGATAGGTTGCAAAATTAATTTACCAACGCGAGGAAACTTGCTGCGGGCACTTGTCCCACCGGTTACTCGTCCACGATTCCATGCTCGTTTTCACCATCGAGGACGATTCGCTCTTATTCGAAGATTCGCGTGGTTCACCACGTCCCACGATTACTTTGTTCCCCGAACGAACTTATATCTCACGTTGCACGGGGAAAAAATCTTCAACTTTTTCCATTAGCCGCGCCTCCACTTTTGCTCGCGAGTCTTGTCTTTCTCCGCTTCCTGACCGTTGCGACGCGAAAAGTTCTCTCTTGACACGGAAAAAGGTAGTTTTCTTGCCGCGAGAGAACGCTACCCGGCCCGTTACAATCCCGAAAGAAATGAAGTCTGCAATGTTGTTCAGGTGAAAAACTGGGGCGTGAAAGAGCCGGAGCGTCGTTGAAGCTTCGAGGGTTTACGGTTGTTCCCTTCCTCCCTTCTCTCTGTTTTTGATTCACGAACGAGAAAGTTGGGGAGAACACCCCTTTCTGTACAAGTTGCACGGTTCACGGTTACCAATTTAATATATTCTCCCCTTCTGTTCCCGGAGACTATTAAACGCAGCACGTGTCTGCGTCTCTCGAACCCCGTGGTACGGCTGAACGAGCGCCGGAAAACACGTGTAACGCGTATGCTCTGCGGCTTAGAGTCGACGAGGAAGGGTGACTTCTGCGGGAGATACTTCTTCGTGATTAATCGCCGGTTTAGTGAAATTTTGGTAGCTCAAATCGAAATTTTCGCATCTTTTCGCATTGTAAAACGCTCACATTTTCCTCAACCTGATGTGCCAAACACGAACAATTCTATTTTTTTTTTATTATTTTTCAGACGTATAGAAATAAGCTTCTGTGACTTATATTTTTGCCATGGAATAAAAAGGATAACTCGGTATGGACAGTGAAGGAAAATAATTGAACAAAATTGCACTTTTTGAGCGTTAAGGGGTTAATTAACGTCGTAGCCACTTATTCACGATTTGAAGAGACCAAATTATTGGATAAATGAACGTAATTGTTACAGTTCCAGTAAAACGTTACTGCTCAATTTCTGTCAAACATTCTGTACAATTTTTAGGAAAAATGTGAAGCTTCGATTTCTAACAATTAATCACTCGAGCAATTACTCGACTGTTGAAAGATTGCAGTCCCAAGGATTCGTATTAGGCCTCGATCAGAACGACGGCGACATTTCAATCGCGAACACTACTATGCGTGCAAGAACCCAGTAATCGCCGCGTTTCATCCCACTTTACAACGCAATTAACTATTAACCGGCTTCGATACATCAATAATTACCACGCAAACCCCGTCCT
>NW_017100231.1:1247696-1276761 GCF_001263275.1 Habropoda laboriosa | reverse complement strand
CTCGCGCACAAAAACGAAGCACAGTCCCTTCCACGCTGCAACTTTTCTATCCGTCTAAACACCCAACGATATATACATAATGGAATAAATTGAACGGCTATCTCTCGCGTCACGCGCGGCACACGCATCTTCGACGCGAAAATGCTGCCGTTGAGTCGCGATTCCACGGCCGTGAATTTCAGCCGAAACGAGGACTATAAATAACCCCGGGACACACCGACGCGCATCGGGTTCCCGCTGGGCGGAATTTCGCCCTGGCTTCGATAATTAATCGATATCGCGAAATTACGAGCTCGATATTATACCCGGCCTAACCGACACACACGCGCGCGCTCGTCCCACCGACACGGTCGAAAGAGGCACGCGAAACATCGGGGATTAATGAAGACGCTGCAGCGAAATCCGAAGATGCAATTTACTGACAGAACAAATCGGGGGTAATCTTGATTACGATCTACATCTGCTCCCGTACGTAACATCTCCGATTGCTAATTAATCGAGAACCTCCTTCTACCTTCCTCCGAGTACCCCTCGTCCTCCCTCGATCACGCTACCCCGTCTGTACACATACCCGTTTCTGCTCGCGAGCCGCCTATCTTTTACATTAATACCGTAATAAACCAAGCGGGCGTCCATTGACGGCGTGTGCAACCTTCGGCAAAAAGTGGCATCGGAATCTGGCAAAAACGATCGAAGACACGCGGAACACCGTGCTACCGACGTGTTAACACAAGGAATGCAGTCCAATTTTTCCGCTATCCCGGCTGGCAACTAGCCATGTACGTGCACGTCATTTCATATCGCTCCTTGTTGCCAGCTATCTCGCAAGGTGGTAATACCACCTATTTCCATCTTTCTCCTACTTCACACACATACGCGCGTGTTTCCCATACTTCGATCTTTCCGCCTCTGTCTCCTTTTTTTTTTCAAATTTCTATCGCTACCGTGGTGCGACCTGTTCCCATTCAACTCGCCTAGAGAGGTATCGCGGAAAGGTGAAAAGGTTCAGGCGTTATCTGTCGCGATTTTTAACGATATCGTGAGACCGGTCGCCTATATCGAACCTACCTTGATTTTAATTAATCACCGACGACGATTGCTTCGTACAGGAAGCATGGTTTATCGTAGGATCTTGCTGACTGGGTGATTTCGTGTTTCAGGGAACATCAAGACCAAGGCTGTGCTGGACGTCGAGTCGAAGAGAGGATACTGGTTGACTGTATTCGCGCAGGATCACGGAGTTGTTCCTTTGAGCTCGAGTTTGCAGGTTAGTATGGAGAGGACTCGTTTTTTTTTTTCGATTTGCGGTGAGTTTGTCGAGTTTATTTTGATATTTTGTATTTTTGGAGGACAGCAGACCTCGCGATCGGAGGGAATTTTATTTCACCGAGGAGATGAGGGGTTTAGTGTCGTTTTTGAAATGAATTTCCTCGCGATCACGGGAGAATTTCGTCGTTCGCGCGATCGAGAAATGGTGTTTCGCCGGAAAATTCCGGGTTACGACGTCGTTCACGGTGGACCATAAACACTTCCGTCAAAGTCTCGCCATTGTATCGGAAAAGTGTTAAGCGACTACTTATTTTCTACTTTCCAGCTGCATAAGCTATTAAAATGGGAGCGATGGCCAGTCGAAGAAGCAATTTCCCCGATCGACCACTAGCAGGTCGTGGGAACATTTTTCGAACCGCTTATCTCCTTCCTTGATATCGCTACGCGTATTATCAGATCGGGAAAAAGGACTTTCTATTACTCGAGGAGAGAGGAACAGTTAGTTCTCTACCCTCTGATAATGAGCAATTTCAAATATATACTGTAATCAATGGTATATATTCTTATTCTTGCTACTTATTCACTATGAACTGCATTCTTCTACCAGATTAATTTAACACGTTACATACAAATTATCACGATACAATCTACGTTAGAAACGTTCCTTCTCTTCTCGCTTCGCTTCACGTTGAAATTCATTTCCCCGGTAATTGCCGCCCTGTGGTAGCCCAATCTAACCTAAATTCACCGGTGATTGAAAAACGAATTCCTTCCGAAATTTAAATTAAATGTTACAATCGACGCCGATGACAATAATTAAAGGTTTACACCTTAAATTCTAGCGATATTTTTTCATTCGACGCTGATGACGATAATTAAAAATTGAAATTCCAAAATTTAATTACTTCTAACTCAAGATTGGCGATATCTTTTCATAAGTGGAAAAAGTGCATTCTCCGCTCGATTCTCGATGATCTGCTGTGCTCGACGTTGCGATACACGCTCCCACGAGCTTCCCTCCCGATTTCACAAGCCTGCGACAATTTTTTTCAATTTTTTCGCGTAGTAGCGGTCGCAGGGACGTTCTCCACGTCTCGTAAATAATTCACAGCCGGTTTCCGTGCAGGTGTACGTGGAGGTGTTGGACGAGAACGACAACACACCGTTGACCGAGGTGCCGGTCTACTATCCGTCTGTGCCCGAGAACTCGCCGGCAGGCGTGAACGTTCTCCAGATACGGGCGTTCGATCGCGACGTCTCGCCCCAACAATTCACCTTTTCCATCACCAGCGGCAATCCGGAGGGTTATTTTCTCATCAACTCCACCACCGGTAAGTTCCACATGGGCAGTCGGAAGAGGGCCAATATCTTGGGAGGAGGGGGAGAGCCGGTAGAATCGAAATAGATTGGCTGCTGCAACATCGGTCTCGTCCGGTTCTAACGAGATCAATTTGCCCTCACGGATGAGGATTTTAATGGCGTGCCGATTCGAGAATAAGCCGGCACACTCGTTCCGGGCTTCTTGAAATTTCAATCGGGAGGACGCGGATGTAATTTGTACAACGTGGGCGATAGGTATAGGTGTGGACGGATCTTGAGAATGTCGGGAAACTCGATGGGGAAGGGCTGTCTTTGTGACGCTGTTGAACGATTCGGTATTGGTTCGATGAGACGTCGATGAGGTATTGTTCTGAGCTGTAATTGCCTCAGTAATACACTTTGCTAATTTGAATACGCACCTGTGGATATTTGGTTAATGGTGTTGAGGCCGATTTCACAGTTAATTTTCTCTCCAAAACGACACGCCATAAACCAGTTCAGAGTTTAACTGTTAGCGTCAATCTTCTACGAACCTCTGAACTGGCCCGTAGCAATAATGAGTTAATGAAGCCATCGACCATCGGTTACCTTCCATAATGTCTTCGACGAGCACCGTTGTCCTTTGTTCGCGGATTAACATTTTTGGCCTTTGAATTTAGTTTTCGCATGTTTAGTAGGGTCAAGGCGCTTCATAAGGTTATTTACCTGCTACGGTCGAGACACGCGGAATTTCCCTGACGTCACTCGAAGGTGCCCTCGGTACCTAGGGGTGACCAAGGGACTTGGAGACGGTCAGCTTGGGGGTGATTGCCACCAATCAAAAACCCGACCGTCTTCCCTTTCCAACCTAACATTTCATTATACAGACCAATCCGTGTGTGTCATCCCCCGTCACTGCCCTCCGCACGCATTATTTAAGGACCAGTTTGCGCGGAGCAGGAGACAATCAGTTAAAACACATCGAAAATCAATCAAAGGGACACTAGCGAAACAAATCGTACATAGCCATACCACAACGGTTAAAATCAATCATTTCAACCAGGCTTAGAATTATTAAGTTAAAACTAAGTCAGAGTGCTCGCGAGAAACGTAACGCGAAGCTCAAACAAATGGTATGAAGGATTGTGACGAAAGGAAATTAAAAATAACGATGATCTACGAGGTGTTTCACTTATAACGATAGTATTCATATGGACGTTCTAGTTGATATTGAGACGAGTTCAATGACCTGTGACATAATAACTCTGAAATGACCTTAAACAGTAAAAGAAAGAGATGACGAACGTGAAATGTCTTTTATTTGGACGACTTCAGGAGATTTCTTTCTATTCTCATAGGATTTTACGACCTTGTTGCATATATTTCTTCCACCAACTATACGTTTAAGATCAATAGATGTTTAATTCATTATTTGCAAAAAAAATGATTACCAGTATCACGAAAAGTAGTTAGAAAATTGTCATATACCTAAAGAACATTCCTGAGGCGTCCATATTTCAATGGAACGACAAAAAGCTTCCAATAACCGTCTGACTCCGATGCCACAGTGTCGATTGATCATAACGGGTGGTTGTTTTACTCTCGGTCTCGTTAATAACGACGCTGTGTCGCGCAGAGATTGACCCTTATCGCAGTTCTTCCAGCGAATTAAGGAGATGAAGACTAGTTAAACGGAATACATATTGCAACGATGAATTGGCACATAAAGACGCCGGTACAGAGTCTGAACGTTAATAAAAATTACCTAGCAAGTATCTTCGTTTAATTGTCCACGAGTGAACAGAGAGCACCCGAATTTTTCCGTATCCCCGCTAAAATTCACTTCACCGTGTTAATTAACTTCTTTCGACAATGTTTCCTAGTTTCTTCGAGCTTCTTTCTCCGAGCCGCGAAAGTGACTCGCGCGTCGGATGGAAACGGAAGCGGAGGGCCATTGTTTTCACCTTACGCGGGGTGTAACGCATGCAAATTCGCCCGATCGAGCCGCCGCGCGCGATTCATTATTCATCGTTTCTGCCGGAACGGCCGCGTCAGCCCGCGAGAATTACGAAACGATGAAAAGTCAGAAACTCGTTATTGAAAAAAAGAAGAAGAGAAAAGCGATTACGACGCGGTTAATATTACGGCACTGCCGAGGACGACGGGGGTGAAAGACGACGAGGAGAGAAAGGGGAGAGAGATATTGCTCGTAAATAGGCACACGCGTACGGCAGACAAGCGGGAGAATCAATTTTAATGCGGGACAATTTGCGATACGAATTCGATTCGAACCCTTGGTGAATAATCTTGGCGGGCCCGGCGAGCGATTAAATCAGACTTTCAGATGAGCCGTTAGAGGGATGAAATTGGACTTTTAATTTGGACTTTGTGGCTCGGCCGCCTGTCGCCGCTAGAGTGGTTATCGCTGTCTTCATTAAGCCGAATCTTTCTCTTCTAATCGTCAATTTCACGCCGAGTGCTATGGAAATATCGAATAAATCTTGTTTATTGGGACATTACCGGGGGAAAACCCTCGCGATAAGTGTTAAAGTTGGCGCGCGTGCACAGTCATTTGCCGGCTGACTTTTCATCTCCGGTGCTTGGGCGCTTTAATTGGGACGATTTGCAATCGAAATTATATATTCCGACGGTTGTTAAAGGAGATATAATCATTTTGTGGGAGAATTGGTAGACTTTCTCATTCATATATTTCGCGTTTAATGGAACGGGAATTTTAGTAGATACGTGGTTTTAATTAGAGACGTTGAAGTTGTTGTACTTTTTGGTAGATCGGTTGTTAATCTCGAAATTATCTTCTCTTCGATATCAAGGAAATATTGAAGAGTGGTGCATCTTGACTCATCGATCTTAATTATGCGATGCTACACCAGTTGACTATTCCCATTGCAATCTACACTCATTAATTACGAACGAGTACAGCGAATGCGTTGTAACCGGAATTGCACAATTAGTTAGCTCACCGCATGGTATCTACGATTGACACATCCGAATCATTCGTCGGACGTTGTGAGAAATTGCTCTTTATTAGACGTGCAAATAAGTTGTCTACTGTTCTTCGTAAAACTTAATTGTAATTTAAATAGTGGAGCGCAGCTTCAAACTTGCTACACAAGTTTACCAAATCTTCTTCTACAGATTGTGAATTAAACCTAGGAAAAGCAAATTTTAAAAAATTTTTCTTTTAGCGGGTGTAAACATCGGACCAAGATAAGAAGCGACGTTACTTATGGGATCACCTAATCTAATATTCACCTAAATAATATTCTAACCTTCTATCTGTAGGCAAAATTTAGGGTTTGGGGCGGCCCACGTGGTCGTCAGCCGCGCCGATCGGGACGGTGGCCAGGTTTATGGTGCCGATGTGACCGTGGGTAAGACGTGCCATAAATCTGGTCACCAGAAGTAAAGGACGGAAAGCGACGTTCCCGGGCGAAACGGTTTTTCCGCCAAAAATCGCGGTAGAAGGGGAACGTCGTAGGGGTACGTTCGAGAACAGTCCTAATTGGCGGGGAGAAGAAACGCTCTCGTCAAGGGAAGGTTTAAAACGGATAGCTTGTGGAAAAATAGTGTGTGTGGGAAACGAACTTTGCGTGAGAAAAGTATATTGAAGGAGCGTTGTTGAAAATAGGACTCGTGTCCGTGTAGAATACATTATTAGTTATTTATTAGAATTAAAACTGTCTCGTCTCTCGCCTTTATCATCTGATTCCGCCAAACCTCTCTCCATCCCAGACTCTCCTACATATCTAACATTCTAATCTGATATTCTAAATAATATTCTTCACTGTATTGGAAAATTAGTATACGCCGACTAGCTCATTCTGAAGGAATCTTAAAAACACTGTTTATGGTATTAACCCTTTTATGAGCCATGGCTAAGAGAGGGCTAATCGCTCAACAACTTTATTTTGAAAAAATTTCAAAAACAGTATCTATAGTGTTAACCCTTTTATGACTCATGACTAAGAGAGGGTTAATCACCACCAACTTTGAAATCCTCGAATTTCTCTTCTCATTGCAAAATTCAACCCATTACTTTGAGGTGGGTGAGGAACATCGTTACCCTGTTTTCACCTCAATTTATTAAAGTATAAGTGTATGGTCGTACAGGCGTACAATTGGTCCAGAAAATACGATCGTTTATTTTGTTACTTGTCCCGGCGGCAGCGGTTCGGCGGGTACGTCGCGATGGTCGGTAAAGGAAAAACTGTCCGGAGGTGTAGGCGTACTGGGTTTTTATATTGTTAGGAGTAGCGATAGATAAAGATAGAAGTGGAGAAAGTGGTGGAAACGGAAAATTCGTTCGTCCTCGTGCGAACCTGGATGCCTCATGTGCGCTTCTTAGGCTACTCGAGGACGAAGGCAAGTCTTAACTCGGGGAGAGATAAAAGAACGGAAGGAGTTGGAAGAGAGAAAGTTCGCGTGGAAGAATAGGACGAGGTTCGGTAAGGGTTTGTTGACGACGACGTACCCGCCACAACTTAAACATCGATGAGTTGAACGAAAGAAATATCCTAATCTAATATTCGCCTAAATAATATTCTTCACTGTATTGGAAAATCAGTAATACGCTGACTGACTTATTTTAAGGGAATCTCAAAAACACCGTTTATAGTGTTAACCCTTTTACGACTAATCACTCAACAACTCTGCGAGCCCCGAATTTCCCGTCCCACCGCAAAATTCAACCCGTTACTTAAACATCGCTAACTGAAACGAGAGAAAACTCGAAGGAATAAATCTGCTGGTGGATGAAAATGATCCGTGATCGGTCCATTTCGCGCGGTTCGCCACCCCAATTTTCTCCGTGGTGTTCGCGCCGGTTAATTACGGGACGGGCGCGCGGAACGAAAGTCTCTCGCAATCGGAATTACACATCATCCATCGAGCAACGACCGTGGCCGTGTTCCTTTCCCCCCGTGGAGCGCGGCATCGCCTTTCTTCGGGAAGTTTCGTAAGCGGCCATTTATCCGCAGTCATCTCGAAGATCGATGGGAGGCGGCGCGGAAAATTGCTTACACCGGTAGAAGACGGCTTGTAATTAAAAAGTCGACCGTCCGCTGATTCGTATTCATCAGTCTTTCCGTACCGTGGCAAACTTTCCTCCGAGCTTGAATTGCCGGTCCAGGAATTACGAAAAGATCCCATTTTCTTTTCTTAGACTTTCCAAAAATAAAGAGGGAGAAAGAAAACGAGAAGGAAGGGGGAAAGATGTACGCGAGAACGAACTCGAGGAAAATCGAAGGAGGAAACGAGAGACACGATAGAAGAGCGGAAACGACGGCCAATAAAATCGTATCGGTGTTGTCGAGGGTTCGTAGGGTTATCGGACAATAGTATTCTCGGCTGTTTGATTCATCGTCTGTTCCTGTAGTCTCTTCACGCTGTGATAATTGTGATTGTGATACGCCTTTATGATGCAGATGCGAAGATACGGGGGAGTGGAAGTTTCATGCGAATGTTTGTTAAGAGCCAGAGTGTGATGGAGCTTCAAGTGTGATCGAGAAATTTTCTTAGTCAGAATGATAGGCGTGTGAACGAAGAGTATTTAGTCTAGAGTGCTAGAAGTGTGGAAGAAGAGCGTTTGGAGCGTAGTACTTGAGATTGTGGTGTGAACGAAGGGAGCATGGTCACTCGAGGATTTTATTGGACGTGATTCGATGAATTTCTATTTCTGCAGTTTGTCTGAAACGAGCGGGCAAAATACAAAAATTAAGCGAGAGAAAATATAAAAGTGCAAGAATATGTAGCGAGCAAGATATGTTCGAAAGGAGTTTGTCTAAAATGAGTAGAACGAAGAAATAAAGTGAAAGAAAATATGCAAATTCAAGGATATACGACCTGGAAAATATATGCCAGAATTACTGGGAAAATTAGCTTTTTTAAGTGTCGAAATAAATCTCCGAACCACACACACACGTGGGAACTATCGCAAAATAATACAGAAAAAGCAAAGTGTGCAACGTCAATTTGTAGAGTAAAATAAAGCAGAAAGAGATACGTCTAACTTGTACAGACAATGCAAGTTCATCGAGTGAAAGGATTTTTTCATTATTCCAGTACAAAAAAAAAGCAAGGTAGACAGGAGTACACGTTCGATCGTTCATTATTATTTCGTTTCTTATTTTTCAAACGTGATCACGGTGAATTGTTGCTTGCGGTAAAAGATGGCCGGCCAGCTGGTCCACTGATCGCGTTTTTATTTCATCGAAACGAACCGTGTTTCGGTTGACCGACTGCCTTGGAAATAAATTGTACAGTCCGAGAGTTCTCTCGGCAAGTTTCTTATACTTTCTCTGTATCGCGTGTTTCAACACGCCGTATACACCGGCGATTCACGAAGGTTGCTCGTTGGCTGGCGCGTTTGGATCGAGGCAGATGAAGAGAGTGGACTTTTTTGCTAGGGGGATAACTCGATGCGTGAAGTGGATCCCGGTGTATGATCCTTATTTATGGGAAATCGCGGCGGGATGAAGATGTTGAGAGATGTGCGGTTACCGGTGATCAATTTTAGAAAGGAGCCTTTGGAATTTCTCACGTATTTTTCTTCTTGTTATTCCCGAATTTATCGGATCCTTGGTTTTACCTAACCTTAAATTTTTTTTCTCTGGAATTTGGGAGAAAATACACATTCGGTCGTAGCAGCCTAATAAATTATTCCTCGATTTTCTCGACACTTTGCTGACCGATTATTTTAAGTCGAAAATAGACCGTGAAACCGGCTATTTTTGTGTCTTTGAATTATCTGTTATTCATTTTCTAATGATTTTTAGTAGGAAACTTTTGGATTTCTTCTTTTCTCTTTTTTGGAAATTGTACTTGCATGAAAGGTTGAGTGCATTGGATAGGGCAAAATTGACGAAGAAAAGCTACTTCTTTTATTAGGCAAGTTAATTTGCGATTAGTTAGCAACGTTTGAGTATGAAAACAGGAGTAAATGTTAACTCGGAATTTTTCTAAAAATCTACTATTTCTTTTTAAATATGAAAAAGATCGTCTTTGACAAATGAGTAAATGTTAGCTCAGAATTTTTCTAAGAATCTTTCCAAAAATCTACTATTTTTCTACTATTCTACTGTCAACAAAAAATGTACTACCTATTTCTTTCTAAATATGAAAAAGATCGTCATTGACAAAACCCGTCCCTTGCTTCAAGATCCAAGCATCACAGAGCCCTATCAATTCGTCACCCGGCAATCGCAGAACTGTCAGCTAGCCGGGATCGAAATTCATTTCCGACGATCCCGCGGATATATCCTGATTCAGCCGCGGAAGCCTAGAAGCGCTTACCTTCCAGCTACCGTTCGATTTAACGTGTTCGACGCATCGAATTCCCGCTGGCAATGCCGGATCACCCGATCTCTATACAACCACGCAACGTTCCAACGTAATCTACCACCCTCCTACGCGTTCACTCGAGATTATTACGCATTGTGTCATTCACAGTTACATCGGATAAACAGGCTTACAGAAAAAGGGGGGGGAGGGGGAGAACAATCGTATGTGTTCCAATTTCAACCTATAATCACCGAGTTACGTTAGAAACTAGAGCCCGATCACATTCCGAAATAATCCAAACGTACTGTAGTTTGCCATATTCGTAGTCGAGTGGAGAACGAGTGGGTCGTTTAGCCTGGGAGATCCACAGGCTATTTTGCAACCTGTAAACGTATGCACACGTGTGTATGTATACGTATGTATACTTTCTCCGTCTCGCGAACGCGAAATTGATCGCTGTGATTAGGGGAGCTCCACGCACACCGTATGCGTTAACGTAATCGAGCGGCGATTTGCGAGCTGGCGCAATCGGTTGGCTTTGTGGGAATCGGAAGATGGTAGCGATGGACGATTATATAAATTATCGAACAGCGAGTCAGAGAGGGGGGAGGGGATTACTTGCAGGGAACGCTAAGTGTTTTTCGTTTGGAAGAAAGATGAGCATGGGATGAGGTATCGGAACGAATTATCGGGTCATTAGTGAGTGTGTAATATTGATTGATGTCAGGTGGTGTACGGCTGGTGCTTCGTAGTTTGTAGTTTGTACGTGAGGTTCACTTGGGTTCGAGGAGATGTTGCAAGAAGGACGATGGAGAAAATGTGTACGAATTATAAATGGAGAGATGTACCCGGTAGGAAATGTTTATTGCAATTTTTTCTTGTTTATTTGAAATTTCTGTTGTTGGAATACTTACGAAAGCTGGCAAAAGAGCATAGTTTGCATTTCATTGGTAGTCAGAATAACAGAAAATTTGGGATCATTGTGCATTGCCAGTTGGACCAAAATTTTGCAGAAAATATTTATTGCAATTTTTTAGTTTATTTGAAATTTCTGTTGTTGTTGGAATATTTGTAAAGGTTGGAAAAAGAGAACAGTTTACACTGCATTGGTAGTCGGAATAACAGAAAATTTGAGACCACTGTGCATTGCAAGTTGGACAAGAATTTTGCAGAAAGTATTTATTGCAATTCTTTAGTGTACAGTAAATTCTCTACAAGAGTCAGTAAGTTTGGATTCTACAAGTGACAGTATAGATGGTCCTACGCCTAGGTCTGCGTCATTGCTGCGCCCATGTTATCTCGCTCGCTGTCAGTCAAGCGTGTAACGCTACACCAGTCGGTTTCCTTTACGAGATTACACGGCTCGACAAATCATAATAGAAAAATATAATTTCTTTAATTTTACTTTTTTTCATCTGGAACTTTTTTTAACATGTTTCTGAGATTTTTCTGATGAAAATGATATCAGACACGATATAATTTGAACAACATTTACTTATTAACACGTTCACTGTCGCGCCAGATTTACAGGTTGCTGTCAGGCGGCCACAAGAAAATACATTTTAAGCATAGGATTACAGTATAATGCTTTATAATTTTTTTTTTTCAATTGAAAATAATGTCTAGCTAGCTATGACGTTCAAAATTTTTAGTTGACAACATTTATTTTATTTTAATTATTCTAAACATTTGAGGCACTCACTGATGACCACCATGGCCATACCATATCGAGGAAACAATCTAACGTTAAAACTTATTGAGTGATTAATTTAATTTCATAATATATCGCTTTGGATGAATTACAAAAACAAATTGCTAAAAAATTACATTAAATACCTGTACACATTATCGAATGTAGAGGGAGAGCCACCGTTTGGTTGCCAATTGTTTATCACATAGAGTCGGCCTACCTCCACGTAAAAAAAAAAAATGTAGGGTCGATTCGACAAGTGTCAGTAAAATGTAGGGTCGGTTCGACAAGTGTCAGTAAAATGTAGGGTCGGTTCGACAAGTGTCAGTAAAATGTAGGGTCGATAGCAGCAGAAAAGCTGCTAAACAATTAGAATTAAATGTAACGATAGAAATTATTGCAATAATGCGTAATGCAATTGAAAAATTGAAAGAATCAAAAGAAAAAACGCGAATTCATATCTTTCTCGATTCTAGAGTATAAGAAAATTTGAATAAAATACGCGACGAGAATTGGGGAGAAGCATAAGTTAAACGCGTAAAAATATTCAATAATAAACGAACTAGGGATGAAGCTATTATTTCAATACGCGATGCACTGACTCTAGTATTTACTAAAATTCAAAAATTCTCGTATAAATTCCGAAAATAGATTATTAATTACGGTAAACTACTGAGACGGTTTAATTTAGGGTGGGCATAGTGCACTCGTTCCAAATCAGCTCACAATATACAATAATAAATCAACTAACTACTTAACATGCAATTCATGCAAATTCCTTGGATGGTAAATTATTTGTAAACAAAATAGCAAGTCGTAAAATAAATTCAATATCAGAGAAAATATATGAAAAATTTCAAATTAATTTCAATTGCTCAAAGTCATTTCAATATCCTATTCGACAAGTCTGAAGAAGAACGATGACTAAAATTCAAATGTTTATTTCCCTAAACCTTCAACATAATTTCGAAATATTTTATTCGAAGCGGAGTATTCCAAGTCAGTATCGATAATTGAAGAAATTATTTGATTGTATTTAAAAGAACCGAAAGGAGAATATTTAAAGTCTGATATTAAATGTCTAGCAAGTACCAGTAATTGGTAAAATGATTTATATTTGTTTTAAAAGGAAAATTTCTAATAGGTATTAGTTAAAATGAATTGTTATTCAGTCTATTGTATTGAAATTCTAATTGATTCTAATGTATACAAGTGTTACAAGAAGGCTGAGTGTGTACAGGGTGGACATAGGCTAGCTAGTAGCCCCCGACCACTCTATTCACATCTCAGAACCTTCAGGTCAAAATACGCCGCGAAGTGTCTATGGCCCAGTATAAAGGGTGAATAAATTCGCGGGACATCGGGGGGTCCTTATATGCCTGCGGTACCCTCTCCCCAAAGTCATTAGCAAAATCGTCGGTTAGGTCAGGCGGGAAATTTTCGCGGGAGATTTTCGCGGGAGATTTCCGATATCGTAACACGGTATAATTTATCAATTTTCACAATTTTGTTATAAATTTATACTTCCGACAATTTGTTATAACATTGCATATAACAATTTATACGTTTTTACAATATTCTTCAATGGAAACATAGGTTTTAGCGTTCTCGTTACTTACTCGTGGTTAAATTAATTTCGTAGGGATTAAAAATCAGGTTGACCTGTGGTCGTAGATTAAAAATAACCATAGTACAGCTAAATTTATCGTGTTAAATAATTCTTTTTACACGAATCAACAATGTATTCAACGTTTGTTTGTTATAATATCGTGAAATGAATTATTTGTGCAGTTCTGTGCATTTTCTGTGCAGTTCAACCTAATTTACTTAAATTTACATTGCGAGACAGTATACTGTAACAAGTAGTAACAAGCAAACGTTGAATAAATTCCTAATTCGTATTAAAAAAATTATTTAACACAATAATTTCAGCTTTATTATGATTATTCTTGATAAATGACCACAGGTCAACTTGATTTTTAATCGTTATAATCTTTAAATTCAGTGTGAATAGAGAAAATGTGTAATATAATTTATTTCATGGTATTGTAACAAGCAAACGTTGAATACATTTTTCATTCGTGTAAGAAGAATTATTTAACACGATAAATTTAGCTGTACTATGGTTATTTTTAATCTACGACCACAGGTCAACCTGATTTTTAATCCCTACGAAATTAATTTAACCACGAGTAAGTAACGAGAACGCTAAAACCTATGTTTCCATTGAAGAATATTGTAAAAACGTATAAATTGTTATATGCAATGTTCTAACAAATTGTCGGAAATATAAATTTATAACAAAATTGTGAAAATTGATAAATTATACCGTGTTACGATATCGGAAATCTCCCGCGAAAATCTCCCGCGAAAATTTCCCGCCTGACCTAACCGACGATTTTGCTAATGACTTTGGGGAGAGGGTACCGCAGGTATATAAGGACCCGCCGATGTCCCGCGAAATCATTTACCCTTTATACTGGGCCCTAGACACTTCGCGGCGTATTTTGACCTGAAGGTTCTGAGATGTGAATAGAGTGGTCGGGGGCTACTAGCTAGTCTATGTCCACCCTGTACACACTCAGCCTTCTTGTAACACTTGTATACATTAGAATCAATTAGAATTTCTATTACTAATTATTAAACAAATTTTAACAATTACCGGCACTCGCTAGGCACGTAATATCAGACTTTAAATACTCGACTTCGAACTTCGGTTTAGTCATAATTCTATTAATGTTATAATAACGTATAATTTATTAATTTTCACAATTTTATTATTAATTTATACTTCCAAAAATTTGTTAAAACATTACATATTATTATTTATACATTTTTGCAAGTTTCTTTGACAAATAAGTACGTTTCAACGATCTTATTACTTTCTCGTTGTGAAATCAAGTTCGGAGGATTAAAAATCAGGTTGACCCTTGGTCGTAAATTTAAAATAGCCATAGTGAAGGTGAAATTATTATTTTAAATAAATGTTTCTATACGAATTAAGAATCTATTCAACGTTTGTTTGTTGCAATACCGTGAAATAAATTGTATTATATATTTTCTCAGTTTAGACTGAATTTAAAGTTCGTAAGGATTAGAAATCAGGTTGACCTGTGGTCGTAGATTAAAAATAGCCATAGTGAAGGTAAAATTATTACGTTAAATAATTGTTTTTATACGAATTAAATATTGATTCAACGTTTATTTGTTGCAATACCGTGAAATAAATTGTATTATATATTTTTTCTGTTTACACTAAATTTAAAGTTCTGTTTACATGTTATAACAATTAGAATGTTGACGTTTTGCCGTTTCACGGTTTTTCCTCTGTTAATTATGTGTTTATAAATCATTTCAAACTAAAGCAGCACCATGCCCACCCTTAATTAAACCGTCTCAGTAGTTTACCGTAATTAATAATCTATTTTCGGAATTTATACGAGAATTTTTGAATTTTAGTAAATACTAGAGTCAGTGCATCGCGTATTGAAATAATAGCTTCATCCCTAGTTCGTTTATTATTGAATATTTTTACGCGTTTAACTTATGCTTCTCCCCAATTCTCGTCGCCTATTTTATTCAAATTTTTTTATATTCTAGAATCGAAAAAGATACGAATTCGCGTTTTTTCTTTTGATTCTTTCAATTTTTCACTCTCGTTCTACGAAAGTTTACTTCAATAATAATATTGAAAATTTTTCTGGTGATTTGGTTTAGTAGTTATGTAGTTGTGTATTGCCAGCTCAAATATGAGCTGCTTAATGTATATGCTTAAAATGTATTTTCTTGTGGCCGCCTGACAGCAACCTGTAAATCTGACGCGACAGGGAACGTATTAATAAGTAAATGTTGTTCAAATTATGTCGTGTTTTATGTCATTTTCATCAGAAAAATCTCATCAATATGTTAAGAAAAATTTCGGGATAAAAAAACGTAAAATTAAAAAAGTTGATATTTAAATCTGTTGGCTGTCCCGACTGACGTTTCGTGCTTATCTTTTATTCGCTATCCTTGTCTACGTTCGGCAAACTACAAAGGCGGGCGCGAGGCTCGAAAACGTAGACCTTGACTCTTCGAGTGTCAGGTTTAGCTTCCTTACGGTCTGACACTTGTGGAGAATGTACTGTATTTTTAATTTGTGTTGTTAGAATATTTGTGAAGGTTGGAAAAAGAGAATAGTCAAATTTTCTGTTATTCTGTCTACCAATGAAATATCGAGACCACTGTGCATTGCAAGCTAGAAAACAATTTTGCAGAAAGAAGTTAGCAACTTCAAAAAATCATTTAGTGTCCTTAAAGAGGGTAATCAATGTTTTGTGATTACAGTCTACCGAAACGATGTAAATTACTGCAATCCATAAGAAATTGCTGACTATAGTCTACCGAATTGCTATCGATCCCTACAACATGAATTCCAAATCTACAAAAAATTGCCAACAATTTCAATATTCGCGTAAATCGATAAATAATCCTAAACTTTCAACCTGTACCGTACACTTCGCATCTTACCAGTATTTTATCGAACAATTTCCACGGATGGCTACCAAACGTCGGCAAGAAATATCTCCCGAAATCTGGCACGAATGAAAGCCTAACCCGAAGCCCTTATTACATCCCCAACTTTCCCACATAAAAAGAAACCACTTGCCATCTACATCATTTATCACGGAACACCGCGAGCTAATTCCAGTTTGAAAACCGCTCTCTAAAACTGAAGAACAGCGTCGAAAATCGCATGCACCTTCTACCGCATAATGTTCCCAGTTTCGTTAACGCAATTACGCGCACGTAACGAAGTCATTTCCCCCCATTCGTTCTCTTTCGGTTTGTTCCTAATCTGGGCGGGAAACGGAACGAGAGAGTTTCGTGGAAACTGCTCGCGGTATCGCTTAGGCCTCTGTTCTCGTTTAATAACGCCTCTAACGCGATTTCAACGCGGTGAAAACGCGAATGAGAGAAAGAAAGAAAAAGAGAGAAACGAGGAAGCGTAGCGGAATGACCGCGAGGCGAAGAGGAGAGACGTGATAAACAGCCGCGAGACGAGATTGCGTAAGTTATTGCTGGGGAATCAGCGCGCCGCGATCGCTGGTGTTGCATTTACGGTGAATACGGCCGCATTGTTCTTATTTAAAGAAACACCGGGAATAATAACGGATAACGACGGCGTTTTGGGAACGCTATTGCGGAGATTAGATCAGATACCGAGCTCTCTCGGCCGTGTAATATGTTGCGGCTCGGGGGAAACCTATACGCGGCAACGCGCGCGCGGAACAAGTTAGTCCGTCGTACTATCTGCTCCACATCGCGTTTCTATCGCGAATAGGTTTTTCGGTGTCTGTTGCAACGGGATATTCCAGGAGGAAAATTATTTCTCCGAAATTATTCCGGCTACTTTCTGCAATTTTTTTTTAAAGTTACTTCTAGATTGAAGAGGATGGTTTTGATATGGATGATGATTAAGGAAGTCTTAAAAGTGTTCGGTTAGGCAATGGTGTCTGTTGCAAGGGGATATTTTGCCAGGAAAATTATTTTTCAGAAATTATTCGAGCTATTTTTCTGAATTTTTTTTTAAAGCTACCTGAAGATTGATTGAAGAGGGTGGTTTTGATGTGGACGATGACGATTAAAGAGGCCATAAAAATGTTTGGTTAGGCAATGTTTCAAGGGGATGATTTTTCAGAAATTATTCGAGGTTTTTCCTGAATTTTTTTAGAAAGGTACTCGAAGGTTGAAGAGTGTGCTTTTGATACGAATAATGATGATTAAGGAAGTTTTAAAAATGTTTCGTTATACAATGATGTCTGGTGCAAGGGATTATTCCAAGAGGAAAATTACTTTTCAGTTTTCGAGCTATATTTTCCTGAATTTTTTCTTGAAAGTTACTCGAAGGTTGCAGAGGGCGGTTTTGATATGGGTGATAATTAAAGAAGTTTTAAAACTCTTTGGTTAGGCAAACGATGTCAATTTTTTTGTGGCATAAATATTTGGTGTTTTTAATAGCTTCTGAATACCGAATTAAATTTTGCTTACAGATTTACGAATATTAGTCCGACATTGTAAAATGATACTTTGCAACAATCTAAAAGTACATACAAATTTAACACGAGACACAAAAAGGAGAGAACATTTTGTCCCACAAAAAGGAGTACGATCTGCTGTTAGAATTATGGTAATAAATTAAAAGATATTATTTTAATTATGAATCTTCTTTATTTTGATACGCGAGGAAGGCACGTCGCTATGCAATCAATCAAACAATAATCGGCAAGACGCAGAGAAAAGAAAAACGTATCTGCGTCACCCATACTAAACAGATGGTTACTATGTTATTTCTATATATATATTTATATTAATCTGTTCAGTATGTTGATTATTTTTGCCGTTACTATTACACAGACACATACTCATTTCTCTTTATAATCCAACATCTGCATTTAAAACTCCCCAGTTATGTATAAAATTCTTCCTAAAAAAAGCTTTCACTTTTCAACCTTCTGTTTTTCGTCCACTAACTTTCATAGTTCTCGTTAAATTCAATTAAATCCACTTTTCAATTCACCGCACTTCGAAATTTGTCACAGGAGCTCTGTAAAGTTACATTAGCCCACTTCTCGCGTTCGAAACTTTGCATTCCGGCATTGCTCGAATTCACCTGAATACAACCATCCATCCTATTTTTCCACCAAACACTCGTCGCATCGTTTCCACCAGCGAGGTTCACCCCGGCAATTTCGTTCCTTTTATTCCCATCCCCGTTCGTTCGTTCGTTCGTTCCTTCGTTTAACACCTGTTCGCGCGGAAACTCGGTACAAAAGTCGTACGTCGCGATCGAGAGTGGCCCCGGGAATCGCGTTCACCGGTTTATTCGAGTTTATTCGACAATCGAACGAGAGCGGGTAGTAAGGTCGACGGACCGTCATGACCGAAAATCGAGCCAACCAGGCGCGAATTTCCGAGATCTCGCCGGCATTTGCAATTCAAAACGATACGGAACGTACACGTCGATGGGTGGCAATTGTTTCAATTCCTCATACACGAGACCATTAATGCCCGGGCTCTTGGACACGGTTGTGACTGGTGTGCTCGTTAAATTTCTAGGAATCACGCGGTTTCGTGACTTCCACGTAGGAAATTTTCCCTTTCAAGCTACCACCGGGCAAGATGGTTAATTTGCATACGTAAGTAACAGCCGGCTGTGATAAATTGCCCGCGAGATCTGTGTTTTCGTGTCGGCCTCGTGACGATTCCACGAAAATGCAGGAACGAACTTCTTCTTGTCTACGTGAAGCACTGGGGATTCTGATTAGGTTGCTCTTGTGATGGACGATGTTGCAAATTTTCCGTGGAAATTAGAGTGGAAGACTTGGGTCTGGCTGGTGTTTAGGTACAGAATGATCTAAATTTTTCTTCCATCTTATTTTGCACTTTGAGGCTATTTGAGTTATGTATAACAATTTTGTCGTAACATTCAAGCTAGAGAAGATAATTACGTGACCCATCTTCTGTTCTAACTATTAAGCTAAGCTTCTCCCCGTGCAACGATATAACATCGTCAAATTTACTTATTAGGTCATCTCATAAGTTCCCGTCAATATTTCAATGAAAATCCAAAGTAATCCTGCAGCGATGACATAATGGTCCTACCAAAAGGAATAGGAGGAACTTGTGAAATAAGAAGTGCTTACGTTCCTTTTTACCAAATTTCAAGGTTCCTTGCAACTGTCGATCTAAATTCCAAAATTCGACACGAACTTATCAAACAACCTGACACAATTCCCTCGAACGAATTGATCGCAGACACTCCAAAAGAAGCAAACTCACGTATAAAGAACGCACTAGAAAAATATTCAGGCATATGCACGCAGTTGCAATCTTTCACCGAACCGCGCAAACGTCTCTTTCGCCCCGAAAGAATTCCCTCCGTTTGAAGAAAGAAGCAACACTCTTCACCGTGTCATACCCACCAGCAGGTAGAAACTCGTTCACGCAACCTACATACGCAAGCAACACTCATCACCGTCATCCCGCGATATTTTCACGCCACGAGGCGCCTTCTGAAATCGCAGTCGAGTCACCGCCGCCAAGAATCACAACGCGGCGACCTGCGCTCCAGGATGTGTAGAGGTGTGCAAAAAGAGAGAAGAAAAAAGAAGAAAAATTCTCCCTCCGGGGAGAGGATCTCCGCTGGTCCCGTGGCTTTCCGCGCGGCATTTTTCAACACGGCCCGTCATAAAGCAACCTCCCGACGGGCTTCGAGAGGATGAACGACGTCTCTTGGTGTCCTCGGGGAACCGAGAAATAAATCCAATGTTCCTCGCCGCGGGACTGTGGCTGTCTGGTGGGGACCAGCTGGCACACACGCAATATCGCGAATAGTTTTGATTTCCGATAACGAATTTTCGCGACGACGAGGAGGAGAAGGAGGTGGTGGAGTTGTCCACGCTAGGCGACGCGTTTCACCCGGGTGAACCGACACCGAGGCGTCGTCGACGTGATGAGACCGACAGGATGAGAAACGAAAAGCAATTATTTAAATGCGTTCCACACCGTGGAGCACTCTATTCGTCGTCGCGTTTTTCCCTCCTACTCCAACTCGCTTCAGCTTTTCCTCCTCTTTTTTTCTTCGTTTTTCCGTGCCCTCGTCTTGTTCGCCTTCTTTTTTTCTCTCTCTCGCGGCGACCTTTCACGGGGTGTCGCGAATTTATGTGGGACTTTTTTTATTTGTCACATGGTAGTAAGAGGTGTGGGACGTAATGGTGCTGTTCTTTGATGTTTTGGGCGATTTAGCGAGACTATTGTTGGGAGAATTTTATTGTGGACGAGGTAGTGTTATTGTTTTGGTTGATGTAATGTGTTGACGGTGGAGGAGGGGTTGGCGATTAATTTGGGAATTGTTTGGTTTTAGTTCGGGGAGCGAGAGGTGTGTTAGAAAGTTACTTAGGAAGTTCACTACAATTCTTGTATTTTCAAGGTAAAGGTACACCGAACAGTGTAAAGTTCTATTTGACTAATTTCATCAAATTAAGTTTATGAAATTTTGTTTATTTATGAAGAGTTAAGCAGTAAGGATGCAGGTAAAATTGGAAGAATTTCGAAAAGTGGAGTTAATCGTTCTGGCTTCTGAATGGCTCGTTCATTAAAACCTTGTCAATTGAACAAGAAGTGTAATAAAACTTTCTACCTCACTCGAAATATACTCCACAGTCGTTAACATGTCAGCTGTGTTCACTTTTCAAACAGAAATTGAATCCTTCTAGTTAATAATTAAAAGTGAGTGAGAATTACTACCAGTTACTTCCTCTTCCTCCTTGGAAATGTAAACACACGTGATTACAATACAATCAAAAATGAATAATCCCTAAAAAGAAAATTATCGTGTTCCAAGTATTGACTAAGCACCGACTCGTCTTACACACTCGACAAATGAAGTTAACACTGGAAGTGTAGACAGTGCGCATAGGCGTATAGAAAGCCAATTTTCGTACGCGAAAACAATTCTAATTTCACCTGAGAAAGTCAAGAAAATTCCAATCCTCTATCACCTCGCCGCTTATCAGACTTTCACTCCATTATTCAAGAGCCACGCTAAACGTCCTGCAGCTCTGTATCACCAACCGTACGGGAATCATCTGGAGTTTAAACGCAGCCGAGCGGACCGAGAAAGGCTCGACATCAGGGCGAGACACCATTTTGTCGTTTACATATCTTAGCTTTGACGCGCGTGCATCGTGCTCGTAAATTTTCCAACAGCCTTTTAGACCCACCCTGTACATTTCCCGCGTCAGCCATCCCCACTTTCTCCTCCTTTTTCCCTCGCTTCGCCAGCGATTCCGACGAGAAGAGCGAGAAACGTGGAAGTGTACGTCGCATTGACGAGCACAAAAACAACAACGATCATGCTACCGATCCTCGCGAATTTTCTACTTTCACCTACACTTCTGTCTTAGCTGACCCTTGAATCGCACCTTCGTAGCCATTCGAGTGAATTTTTCGTGGCACTTTTACTCGTCAGAATCGTGTCCATTGAATTCTGCTTTTTAGAAACGTGAAGAATAGTTTCTGAGGGAAAATGCTGCACGAGTGAAGGGGATATTGAACTAGGAGAAGTGTATGATTGTAGAATTCTATATAGAGGGTGCTTCAGAAAAATGAGATAAATGTAGGAAAAAAAACTGTACGAGTGTAGGAAGATGTAGAGCTAGGAGAAAGAAGTGTACGATTGAAGAATTCTATATACAGGGTGTTTCACAGAAATGTGAAAAATGGTTCCGTAGAACAACACTGCACGAGTGCAGAGGATGTGGGGCTAGAAGAAGTGTATGAATGTAGAATTCTATATACGAGGTGCTTGACGAAAATGTGACAAATGGTTGCTGTAGAAAGCAGCTGCACGAGTGTAGAGGATGTTGAACTATGGAAGTGTAGGAGCGTAGAAATCTTTATACAGGGTGCTCAAAAAAATGTTACGATATATCTTATTAACAAACGTATGTTTTAACAAAGATTCTCCGCTAAGAGTACATTTTTCTGCAAAGAAAAAAAGTCTCCGTATAAATCACCCAGTATATTTGTAATTTGCACGCTGCGTACAGATCCATTATCCCAACATCGTTCGTTTCAACTAATTTTTAGACTGCAACATGTTCAAACGTAGCAAGATACTAATTAATCACAAAAGGGGAAGGGCAAAAAAATTCTGGAAATAAATTTCCGCACATTTCAGAATACGCTTCAATTTTCACTCGTAATATTCTCTGTGAAATGAAGCAGCCGTAAAATCATTTCGCGAAGCATCGTTTCGCGGAAAACCGGAATGATAAAGTTTTACAATTAGCGAAGGTTTTTCTTCCGTAATTATACCCAATCACAGTCTCGTTCCGCGCGGTTCGTATCAGTGAAATTTCAACATTTCACGATGTAACTGTAACTCTAATGAGAATTCGCGAGATCGGAAGTTTTGGTGAAATTTCGTTGCACGCGTGCGTGCAAATCGTTCCGTTTCACAGAGGAACGAAGACCAACTTCGCCCTAACCTGATTACTACTTCCGGCCGGAATATAAAATCCGCGCCGTTTGTCGCTGTTACCGGAAGCCGTAGAAGCCGTGTGCAGGATGAAAGAGGAGGAAAAAAAGGAACCGCGACCGCGGTCCAGTGTACCCGGGGCATATTTTTCAGGGGCTTCGTTCTTGTTCCACGACGTTGCTTCCAGAAACGGTCGAAAAGTCCGGAAACCGCTCGTATCCGGTTAAGTCTTCCAGTCGTCCACGTCGAAAACTTCTCCCCGATTTGCTGTCGGACACCGTTGAAATTTTATTGAACCGTGCAGCGATAGGAAGTTCGCGATTTTCGCAGATGGACTTGCGTAGATTTCACAACTGACACTTCTTTTGTGGTAAAAAGTAGGAACGAAACGCTGGTTTCAATTCTTTTACCAGGTGATTCACAAGTAAGTGATCTATTTAACAAAATGATCCTTCGAGGGTTACTGATTACTTGGAAAGATATAACTATTAGGTCACTATTTCAACCTTTTTTTTTACGCTAAATCATTTCAAAATTGTATTTTCTTTTTTTAGATATAGGCATACGAGTTTATGGCAAAGCTAATTATTTTTATTGCTTAAAAATATTGAAGTGCTTTGTGAACGCATACATGAGTCGACAGTCCTCAAAGGGTCACAAAGGGTTAAAAATTGGATTGAAGGATTAAAAATTGAATAAACATCCTAAATATATAATTGAAAATAAGTTAGTCAATTTTTGGACGATGAAGCGACTTATGTGTTTCCCTATTGTTATATTATTATTGTTTTTTTTTCTTTTTTAATCGTATTTTAAAAGGCGGAAAATATGAGATATAGTGGATATGGAATTTGGGGTAAGTTAAAAAATAGACGAACCCAAAACTGACGACTTTCTCTAACAATTTCTTCAAGGCTTCTGACAAACATCGAAGAATAAAAAATTCTCTGTTCACCTGCCACAAACTTACATTAAAAATTCACACTTTGCAATACACTAAGCTTCACATAAACCCAATAATAGCTCAATTCGCTCGAATTGCGCTTGAAACGAAACTCAAAGAAAAGAAAAACCACCAACTTCTTACAACTCAAACCTCTCATCGAATCCTATTTTAATTACCCTTCATTCTCGCGAGTAATTAATCTTCCCCCTTTATCCGCACCGTGGAATCAATCGAAGGAAGCGGACAGCCGTCCTTTCAGTCTTCATCCGTGCCGAATTTCTTCCGCTTCCCACGATGCTGTCGTTGGAAAAACGACGAGGCGAGGTGGGGAGCAATTTGCCGCGAAATTGTTACGGTTCTCCGCGACGAACAGAGGGCCGAAACCCAATTACCAACGTCGGCGTTCCTCGAACGCCAGCGATCGTAGCCCGACCGCCAGACAATGCCCGCCGAAACTCACCCTTCTTTTTTCTCCTCCCTCCTCTCAATTATTTTTCGACGACACTCGTCGAAAGCACAGGCGGATGCGCGAAACGCTGCTGGCGACCACGGGTCTTTTCGAAAAGCGTTCGCCCGTGGCTGGAAATTGAGCCGCGACGACTATCCTCGTCGTCGGTCATCGTTAGTCGCCGAATTTTCGCCAGGTGCGTCACCCCAAAATAGATATTCCCGTGAAAGGGAATAACACACGCGGTGGACCGTCTGCCTCGAACACTTCGAATCACTTTCCACGTTTGAAAAAATTGTGACTTAGGTCAGGAAAGTTGGGGATGCTATTTAATAAAATTTCAGGTTTTAGACGATACTGTGCTTTCACTGTGCTTTTAAATTCATTTTACTCGGAATTCGATATGGAATTTTTGGATTTTTTGAAGTTAGAAAGAAATTACTTAATTTTCTGCGTAGCATAATTTTGTAGATTTAGTTTTCTACGAAAATAAAAATTGTGACTTAGGTTTGGAAGGTTGGGGGGCTGTTTGAAAAATTGTCGTGCACGAAAATTTCAGGTTTTAGACGATACTGTGCTTTCACTGTGCTTTTAAATTCATTTTACTCGGAATTCGATATGGAATTTTTGGATTTTTTGAAGCTAGAGAAAAGTTATGTGGGATCAGAAATATAAATAGATATTTATTAACAAAATATAAGAATAACTATGATACATTGGGCTTTGACACACGCTTCTTCGATTCACGCCTCTCGACTTTTTCAAACACACTGCCCTTTCATCCCTCGCACGCCGTACTTTATAGCCAGGCCCTTCGTGAGCCTCTCCTGTTTGAAACATTTTCAAAAAAACCAAACGTTCACGTACACACCTCTCAGTGTCTTCAAAGGGAGTAATGAATTTTTTACTACCGTACAATCTACCGGAACGAGGTAAATTGCTACTTACGATTGGGAAGAAATTGCGAGGTATTCATGGAAATTGACCGAACAGCTTGAAAAAACGAAATTGATCTTCGTTGCTCGAAATAAGAGTGTATCCTTTAAAATTAAGTCTACCCTACAGTCTGTTCCACAAGAGCGTGGACGCGATATCTCTGTGAAAATTAGTTCTTTCTGTAAAAAATTTTATATACATCGAAACTACGTCTAATAAACTAATACGCGTTCAATTAACAGCGTGTCCAATCTCCACCATTAGCGATTATTGCCTGACAACGTCTAGGTATACTTTCGACCAATTTCTTGGTACATGAGAGTGATAGAGACCTCCATGTTTCTCGAATGGATGTTTAACGCGTCTTTGGACAATTGGATTTTCATAAACAGACCAGGCACATCTGATACTTCAAGCCGAAAAAGATGCTTCATCGCTGAATACACCACTCCAATCGCGATCAACTTTTTCGTGTGCCCACGCCAGCCGACTTTCGTCGTGTTTCCTTGAAAGCAACGGTTTCGATAATGTACTGCTCCATCAGACATTATTTTCTGTCAAGCGACCTTTTAATGTCAAAATCCCTATATTTATGCCCTTTTCACCAAAAAAGCTTGCCCTTTACGCAAGCAAAATGTTGGATTCCTTGAAAATAGCCGGAAGATCACTTTATCTTCCCTTTTCGTGGTACCAATCTCGATCAGGGAGGTCATCGACACATTCAGTTTCTTTATATCGTTGTATCTACTTATTAACGAATTCACGAGATTAATGCATATATTTTTCTGCATTTTTAACACTCATTTTTCGCCCTTTTGGGTGATAACACAAGAAGACTGCCTCGAAACGTGTGGCGTACACGGCACTCATCTCGAAAAGGTTAGCGTAACCTTTAAAGCTAATGCGTAACAGAGGGAACTTCATATTTTTATGCTAACACAATCTCTCCCTCAATTGACCTCAAGTTTCGAAAATATCGCGTCCACGCTTTTGTGGAACAAACTGTATTTACCGAACGAATAAATGAAGTTGTCCAACGTGTGGAATTCGTGTGATTCATGCGCAAAGATACGTGTGTGAGAAAGAAAAGGGGCAAAAAGCGAGGGGAAAATGTGGACTGGAATGAGAAGAATGAAGAGATGAGTTTGGAGGGTTCGACTGGGATCCGGTGAAATCTGAAAAGCTATAATTTCGCGAGGATCGTGGACATCGGGCTAATCTTTGTCCCGCTAATTGAGGCCTTTTCATTTCTCCGCAAATTGCCGCCGAAGAATTGTTCGCCGATTTCCTCGACGGGCGGCTTCGGTTTACCACTCTATATACCCCCGGACGATAAAACGTCACAGCCCAGAAACCTTAATTGAAACACCGTTTAATCTGGATTTATCGAGGTCGATGATCTAATTCTCAATTCGATTATGTTTCAGGGCTGATCACGACCAGCGGACGGAAGCTCGATCGGGAGAACCAGGCGGAGCACGTTCTCGAGGTGAGTTTGCATATAAATTATTGTTCGTGAACCGGGGGGAGAAAAAATATATATATCGAAGTTCAATTGATCGCCATGAATCAGCCGTTATTTCTGGCTGTTCCGGGGGATTTTTTTTTACCGTAACGGATCGTTGTCTCGCGATTAATTCAGCTGGTCACGTTAGGGAAATGGAACCAGACGTTCAGTACCGGTCTTTAATTAATACTGTTTCATTTGCAATTTAATTTTGCTGAAATTATTTTTGGAAATTGATGTGAAATTGGGCCTGTAGTACTCGTTGGTTACCTGAGAGATGAGAAAAGTCATCTAAAATAAGGGAGATTATTTTGAAAATTAAAATTGTGTTTGATTTTTTTGTTAACGAATATTGAAGTTTGTGAGAGAAGGTAGCAAATTAATTTGTATATACATATGGTATTAACAGGGAAACTATTGAATCTTTTGATTTCATAGTGAAACTTTTACTTGCAATTGAATTTTCGTAAAATTATTCTAGCTTTTTGGAAATTGATGCAAAATTGGGCTTGTAGTGTTCGTGATTGCCTGATAAATAAGAAAAACTCATCTAAAATAAGGCAGATTATTTTGAAAATTAAAATTTGTTTGGTTTTTTGTTAACGAATACTGAAGTTTGTGTGTATTAGCAGGTAAATTACTGAATCTTTTAATTTCATCCTGAAACTTCAACTAATTATTTCCACCCCGTTCCCTAATTGCTAATCCTAAGACTGTCATTTGTATTCTACAAATTCAGCCAAATTTCACCCCTCGACTCGACCACATTTCCAAGACCATTACACACTCTTATCTCGCATCTTTCAGCAGTGAAACCACCCTTCCCCGGTCTCTCTCAATCTTCCCAAACCCCTCCAATTTGCGTCAAACACCTGCAAAACTTCCTAACACTCTGTGTGGAAAATCGAGAAATTCTCCCGAAACAAGAAGCAACTCTCGCCAATTAATACATCAAAATCTGAACTCCCACTTTGCTCGACACTTGCACGCGACAATCCCGTCGTTTTCACGCTGCGCACCGACACGAGGCAGCCTCCTTAACCGTTCCCAGATCTCAGAAGAGAGAGAGTGTTGACGAGACACCGTAGCCGGCTTAGCAGTTCTACGACTCGTAGGGTAGCTTCAGTGAAATAATCACCTTACGCTAAGTATAATCGCGCGTCGATGTGTACCAGGTCGCATAGTTGGCGCTTTGCAGCGCGAACTCCGCTTAGGTTAAGTCGTATTCGTCGAATCAGACGAGAATCGTGAATGGACCACGTCGAATTTCCCCGGATCGCGGTAAAACACCGCCGCAAGATCCTCGTTCGAGCAGATTTCTTGGATACGCTCTGCTAATTGCTGCAACGAAACTGTTAGATCACTTCCTAAGTTCTCGTCGAACGCGAGATGTATCTCGGTGAAAAATGGAAAATTCGAAGGTAAATTTATGGTGTAAATTGGGTAGGAATTTATGGAACGATACTTTAGTTGCTGCCTTCTGACGTCTTGGAAGTTGCTTTAAATGGACGAAGTTGTGTTTGCGGGAGATATTGAATTTTACGGGAACCGCGTTTCTAGCAGTGAAATAAGCTTCGTCGCGATAATTGATTGCGAGTTGTGCATTTAAATGAAGTAGATTTGAAAGTTCCTCTGGAAATTTCTACCGTCTTCAGCAGAACATAGTAACAGAGGAAGTGTAATACAAGCGCAACCGTGTGTGCAGAGTGCAGACTTTTACGGCATGAAAATGTTGCTACGTACTTTCGTATGCTAATTGTTACGTCCCGTGAAATCCGGGAATTTCCCTGGTAAAAATTCGGATAAAATCCGCAGACACTGGGGACATTAGTATTCGCGCCGAAGAAACAGAAAGAAATTCTCGAAATGAGATTCTCCGAAAGCCGAAACTTCGTTTGTTCCGGCTCGTTAAAAGACACGAGTACGCAGCCGGTTATGGTTAAACAACATCGAAAACTGGTAGAATTCTTATCCGGGACATCGTTGCATGGTTCGTTTCACAGGGAACTGTGAAAACGCTGTTGCATTCTCGAAACGATGTTTCTTTGCTCGTTCGCGTGTACGAAACATGGGAAAAGGAGGAAAGAGGAAGAAGAGACAAGGTGTCGAAGATTAAATCCATTCACAGGAGAAATGTTCGGAAACGTTCGATGGGAAGGTAGTCGTTAAGGTAAATCGAATTTCCTAACGGCGTGCTAAGGCTAACAGGTGATAGGTCGATTACCGATGCACCCTTCCTACCTTTTAGTTTCACCCTCTTCCCTCGAGGAATCGCATCCCTTCTATTCCTTCCTTATGTCCCCACACCCTCGCCACTTTTCCGCGTCCCATAATATTGTCAGACTGGAAATGAGGAAGAAAATCGCATCCTCCCGAAGATTGAAAAGTAAAATGAGGAGAATCTCCTGTCTCGAGCGCGCGGTGAAAGCGAGAGGACCTGCTTTAAGGGTGTCGTTCCTCCGCAGAAACACCGGGGGAACTTTGCTCCTCTCCTGAGAGAGAAGAAAGGAACCGGGGGCTGTCAGAAAAAGGGACCAGAGGGAGAGAGAGAAAGACAGAGAAAGAGAGAAAGGGACCAGAGGGAGAGAGAGAGGAAGACAGAGAAAGAGAGACAGAGAAAAACAGGGAAAGAAAGATAGAGAGGATGG